>NC_059206.1:36936649-37236649 GCF_020615455.1 Coregonus clupeaformis | reverse complement strand
AGTTGAGCAGTGAATTTCAAACACAGATTCAACCACAAAGACCAGGGAGGTATTCCAATGCCTCGCAAAGAAGAGCACCTCTTGGTAGATGGGTAAAAAAAAAACAGACATTGAATACCCCTTTTGAGCATGGTGAAATTATTAGTTACACTTTGGATGGTGTATCAATCCACCCAGTCACTACAAGGATACAGGCATCCTTCCTAACTCAGTTGCCAGAGAGGAAGGAAACTGCTCAGGGATTTCACCATGAGGCCAATGGTGACTTTAAAACAGTTAGAGTGTAATGGCTGTGATAGGAGAAAACTGAGGATGGATCAACAAAATTGTAGTTACTCCACAATACTAACCTAAATGACAGAGTGAAAAGGAAGCTTGTACAGAACAAAAAATATTCAAAAACATACATCCTGTTTGCAATAAGGCACAAAAGTAAAACTAAAAAAAATTAGGCAAAGAAATTAACTTTATATCCTGAATACAAAGCATTATGTTTGGGGCAAATCCAACACATCACTGAGTACCACTCTTCATATTTTCAAGTATGGTGGTGGCTGCATCATGTTATGGGTGTGTTTGTTATCGGCAAGGACTAGGGAGTTTTTTAGGATAAAAAGAAACGCAAAATCCTAGAGGAAAGCCTGGTTCGGTCTGCTTTGCAACAGACACTGGGAGACATTCACCTTTCAGCAGGACATTAACTTAAAACACAAGGACAAATATACACGAGTTGCTTACCAAGACGACATTGAATGTTCCAGGGTGGCCTAGTTACAGTTTTGACTTAAATCAGCTTGAAAATCTATGGCAAGACTTGAAAATGGCAGTCTAGCAATGATCAACAACCAACTTGACAGAGCTTGAAGAATTTTATAAAGAATAATGTGCAAATATTGTACAATCCTGGTGTGCAAAGCTCTTAGAGACTCACAGCTAATCGCTGCCAAAGGTGATTCTTACATGTATTGACTCAAGGGTGTGAATACTTATATAAATGAGATTTCTGTAATTAATTTTCAATAATTTGCTGACATTTCTTAAAACATGTTTTCACTTTGTCATTATGGGGTATTGTGTGTAGATGGGTGAAAAAATAATAATCTTTAATTCCGGCTGTAACAAAACAAAATGGGAAATAAGTTAAGGGGTATGAATACTTTCTGAAGGCACTGTACTTTACTAGTCATTCACCAGTGACTATCTCTCGCCCCCTAGTGGTGCAGAGGACAAACATGGTTACATCTGGGACCGCCACTACAACATCTGCCTGGCGCGGCTGCAGCATGATGACGTGGTCAACTCTGTGGCCTTCAGCCCAGCCAATCAGGAGTTGCTGCTCTCTGCCAGCGACGACTCCACCATCAAGGTGTGGCGCTCGCCGCGTATGGTCCGCCTGGCACAGATGCCCACCCGTCCCCCGCGCCCACGCAACCTCCTCTCCTGGCTGGTCCGCAACAAGAACACCACCTCCGCCAACGGGAAACCCTGACCACCTGAGACGGGTGGGAGGGGACTGGAGAGGGGGAAATACTATTTCATAGGTGACGCACACTCCAGGAGTAGCGATCTTCAGTGTGGGAAAATCAAACTTTTTTTAAACCTTGAACTCATTGTGTTATGGCTGCCTGCACAGTGTGGTAGGTATGACATCACCAACCACCAAGGACATGTGACAGCTGGGGTAAGCCACAAGGAGGCACAATTGCAACAGCAATTTCACAGGCCTCTCCATAAATTTACTTTTTGAAGGTGACACCTAGCAAGGTGAATTGCTGTCAAAGTGAAGGTCATACAGTACAGGTAAATTCCTCCTGGACCTTTGCAAAGTCTGGGGGGGAAATGACATTCATTGGTTATAACGATCATGCTTCTAATTAATGAATGAACTACTGGAGAAGAAACATGGGAGACTACTTCAAGAAAGAAAATTATTTAGAGTTCGTTCACTGAATGAAGAGAAGATGTGGACACTAAAATATGGTCCAAGATCACTTTCTTGTGTGTTTTGTCTTCTGTTTTTAAGTCTTTCGATCTATGTGTGCATGTTTGCACGAGTGTTTGTATATATTCTTTTACGTTTTTTAATGTTGGGTTGTACGATCACATCTGTGATGTCATATGATTGCAGAGTTGAGGACATGTCTGAAATTACCAGGAGCAATTCAAGTGGTCTGGTATCTCCTGAAAGTGTGTTTGTGAATGTTTGTCAGAGGGAGGAGAGAGAGGTGCACAAATAATCCAGGACTGTAATGGCCGGCATGGTTTCTTCATTGTTACACTAAATCTCTAACAAGTTTCACCAAATTGTCATGATAGAAATATCACCGAACTTTGTTGCTACATTCCACAATCTACAAATTACTCTGACTATCCTTTGAAACACATGCTAGATGAATAATGTGACACAACTGACACATTGCTCCTGAACACTGCCAGTATGATGTGAGTTTCAAATAATATTTTACTAAATGGTTGTAACAGTCCTGTGGAGGTCATTTTATCCCTGAGGGAAAAACATCCAACTGACATCCAGCTGGTCGTCGGATGGGATCATAGGAAGACGTCTTTATTACTATTGTCAGCAAATATGCTCAATGAATGTTTCCAAAGAGGCTTCATTTCAACATATACTACCAAGGAAGTTATTGCCTTACAATGGGAGTGCCACCTTTCATAATAGCCCAACCTTCCTCCACAGGATACAGCTTCATGTTCAAAGGTCATATGGTTAATGTGAAAACTGGTAATATCAAGGCAGTATTCCTTTGAAATCGTTATGCAACCATCCGTATCTGAACTAGCACACAATTTATGTAAGTGTTGCATTTTATAAAGCCTACTGACAAAGCACATATTCAAAGCACTACAGTAGGGCTTGGTGGTACCACAGAGAATATCCTTTTCAAATCATAATCTGCATTTCTTGCAGCAAAGGCCTTCCGTCCTCTAATGCTTTTAAAACAGACCCTCTCCTTAAACCTGAGCGAGAAGTCTGAGTGTGCCTAGTGCTTCTCTAATGGGCTGTAACCACAACCTACCCCAGCTCTGGTCATGCATTATCATTGTATTGTGCATAGAAACAAATGTTGTAAAATGTAAGTTAGGTTTTTAAAAGTATTGCTCTTATTTTGTTTTTTCAGTTCTCACTGGCTAATCTGCAACTTTACACCAGCTTTGATTGAATTTGAAATAAATAAGAAATTCCTATCACTTTAATTCAGTTACCTTTCATTTCCAATGTGAGTGGGAAAGATCCTTGTGACTGCAGGCCAAAATGCACAAACAATCAATGCTCATATAATCACATGCTCGGTTCATACATTCTCTGACCAAACAAAGAGACCATCACAAGGTTTATAGTATTTATAAAGTAGATCTCCCCAGAGCCCTATACTACGAATGTAGTTCGTGGAGTTAGCGAGGTAACTTGATTCAACTCGGGATAACCGGTACCACGAAAGTGGGTCACATTTTAGCCAGGTACATTTCTATGGCAACGAATCCTTCAGCTCTAACCTGGCTAACTCCATTAACCCGAATGAAGTGTCTGAGCCTCGAGTTGAGGACCAATGGAATTGGATTCCCTCCCTCTCGCATAGATTGCATCATCATCCCCTTTTGAGGAAGACTGATTAATTAATCAAATGTTTGTGTTACAATACCTATCACATTACACATTTAGTAATGACAGAATGCATTTGAAACTTTACGCACTAACCTTTTATTGATAGGAGTGGGGGAAAAGCTTGTGCACTAACGTAATACAATAAACGGCACTAATAAAAACCTATTTTACACCATAGCCTGCTGAATTTGCAATAACCTTTCTTTCATTTTGATTTCGGCACAAATGAAAAATGTGGTGCTGGCTCGACCATGGATTGATGTTTCAGGAATGTCTCAATTATGAGTTTGGTGTGAGAGTAGCCATGTGCGACATGCACGTGCAGTTACAAGCCTGCTAGAGTTAGCAGATGACCAATATCCACCGTCGTAGTATGGATGAAGCCTGAGCAGTAATGTGAAGCTAACTGAAGCTGGCTGGCTTTAGAAAACCCTGAGTAGATCTAGCTTGTTTGGGAGTATACCCCTCTGGAGGTAAAATCACACTGACTCATCACAGTTACATCAATGTATTTATTTTCATAACACCATTCTCATTGGTAGATAATGCATTGAGTATACATTTTCACCTCCAATTCATTGTTATAGATACAATATTTCCATATCTTCTATAAAAAACTAAAAATCTCAGGACTACTCCAGGCTAGATTGAATTAACATGCAATCACATCAAACACAAATGTTCCAATAAAAAGTAACTACGGCACACAAAAGTCTTGACTGTCACAATCATGACAACATAAAACAAATAAAATGTCTAATGCAAGATCTACAGTGTGACTTCCTTGGTTAAATAAATAATAAAGAAATCAATCAATTACAAACTTGAAGACCGGTAACTTTATTAATTATAAGTGCTTTCCTATAATGCATGCATATAATTATAATTAATAACGTTACACACTGTGCTGTTATATTTGTGTAGCCTCCTCTTCAACAAAAACACAACACACAACTACATACAACTCTTTACCATTACAGTGACAAAAATATTCATGATCAACACGTCACCAAATGTTTTAGTATATTAGTTATTGATGAATTATGACCCACAATGTTAAGTGAAGGAGATGTACTTGTATCATTTTGTCTCATCCACTCTACACAAGATAGATAAGGATAACCTATGTCACAAGTATGACATTCAGAAACACTCCATTGTTATCTTCAATACAATTATGCTGGCATAATAGCCTGCTAACTGTTACTATGTATATATGCGCTAGCTCAGTATAAATAAATTACCTTGTTATTTGAGATAAATTATGCATTTCGTATTTGAAAAGAGCAGTAGCTTTCTATGCTTAGCCTTAGGCTATAACATTATAATATATAGTTCATATATTTGTTATAGTTAATAGTAAGATGTATACTGTATTTTATTACAGTATATATATCTTCATTGGGTATATGTCTATACTGTGGCGTACTCTTGTACACTACAGCTATATAGGCACTGTTTATCTACCTAGCTAACAGAACTGTATACTGAGGAAAGATACGATGATTGGTTCATCTGAGCCTCAAGCTGATGCCGTATAATGCTCAAATTAAGTATTCGCTATGTCTGCCTGAACTCAGGATAATGCAGAGGATGTGGTGCCTTTGAAAGGAGGTCAGTTAAGAGGTGTCAAATTTGGTCCGCATAGCAGCTATTTGATAATTTTTTGCCATGCTTAGTAGAAGACATTTATGGTAACACAAACTTGATACTGCTTAAATTTGACGGAAAACTACTTTAATTCAAGGTAAAGCCTGTTGTGCACCCACCTTGTTCAATGATTTATTAGGCTTTAAGTACAGTGCATACAGCATGGATGTGAGCAGTGGCGTGTATTCATGGATACCAAGGGAAGTCAGGCTCCCCCAAAAAAATGACCAAGAAAAAAAACATACAAAATCATTTCTTTCATCTTTCTGTGTTTCATACATTTCCTTCAATTCGCAAGAGGCTGAATGTATCTCACCGGAGAAAGCATCCAAGCGAACGAAACAGCACCCCTCTGTAGCCCATCTATGCTGTCTGGTCAAAAAGATTATGACATTGTTGCCGCCAGTAGCATTGAATGCAAGGGAATCAGGCGAGAAATTTGGCCTCCCTTGATACATTTTTCAATAAAATAATAGCCAATCAGCGATGAGCTAAACTAAGTGAACTCAGCTGTGAATGGTCCTGGCCAAACATCATTGACAGGAAACTTGAATTGTTGCATCCCGTTGTGTTGTTGTCCTCCAGTGGCTAGCTCGCTAGCTAAATTGGCCCATTCCTAAATTAGCCGTGGATGGAGATAGGGAATTGGACTTGTGGTTTTACTTACAGTGGCTTGCGAAAGTATTCACCCCCCTTGGCATTTTTCCTATTTTGTTGCCTTACAACCTGGAATTAAAATTGATTTTTGGGAGGTTTGTATCATTTGATTTACACAACATGCCTACCACTTTGAAGATGCAAAATATTTTTTTTTTGTGAAACAAACAAGAAATAAGACAAAAAAAACAGAAAGCTTGAGCGTGCATAACTATTCACATCTAGCCACTGGGATTTCTGCCCATTCTTCAAGGCAAAACTGCTCCAGCTCCTTCAAGTTGGATGGGTTCCGCTGGTGTACAGCAATCTTTAAGTCCTACCACAGATTCTCAATGGATTGAGGTCTGGGCTTTGACTAGGTCATTCCAAGACATTTAAATGTTTCCCCTTAAACCACTCGAGTGTTGCTTTAGCAGTATGCTTAGGGTCATTGTCCTGCTGGAAGGTGAACCTCCGTCCCAGTCTCAAATCTCTGGAAGACTGAAACAGGTTTCCCTCAATAATTTCCCTGTATCTAGCACCATCCATCATTCCTTAAATTCTGACCAGTTTCCCAGTCCCTGCTGATGAAAAACATCCCCACAGCATGCTGCCACCACCATGCTTCACTGTGGGGATGGTGTTCGAGGTGATGAGAGGTGTTGGGTTTCCAACAGACATAGCGTTTTCCTTGATGGCCAAAAAGCTCAATTTTAGTGTCATCTGACCAGAGTACCTTCTTCCATATGTTTGGGGAGTCTCCCACATGCCTTTTGGCGAACACCAAACGTGTTTGCTTATTTTTTTCTTTAAGCAATGGCTTTTTTCTGCCCACTCTTTTGTAAAGCCCAGCTCTGTGGAGTGTACGGCTTAAAGTGGTCCTATGGACAGATACTCCAATCTCTGCTGTGGAGCTTTGCAGCTCCTTCAGGGTTATCTTTGGTCTCTTTGTTGCCTCTCTGATTAATGCCCTCCTTGACTGGTCCGTGAGTTTTGGTGGGCGGCCCTCTCTTGGCAGGTTTGTTGTGGTGCCATAATCTTTCCATTTTTTAATAATGGATTTAAAAATGGTGCTCTGTGGGATGTTCAAAGTTTCTGATATTTTTTTATAACCCAACCCTGATCTGTACTTCTCCACGACTTTGTCCCTGACCTGTTTGGAGAGCTCCTTGGTCTTCATGGTGCCGCTTGCTTGGTGGTGCCCCTTGCTTAGTGGTGTTGCAGACTCTGGGGCCTTTCAGAACAGGTGTATATATACTGAGACAGATCATGTGACACTTAAATTGCACACAGGTGGACTTTATTTAACTAATTATGTGACTTCTGAAGGTAATTGGTTGCACCAGATCTTATTTAGGGGATTCATAGCAAAGGGGGTGAATACATATGCACGCACCACTTTTCCGTTATTAATTTTTTTGAATTATTTGAAACAAGTTATTTCTTTCATTTCACTTCACCAATTTGGACTATTTTGTGTATGTCCATTACATGAAATCCAAATAAAAATCAATTTAAATTACAGGTTGTAATGCAACAAAATAGGAAAAACGCCAAGGGGGATGAATACTTTTGCAAGGCACTGTAATTATCCGTACTGGTCAATGACTATAACGGCAATTCTGATCCAACCATAAATTTGTACATTGTGCCCCTGGCCCGAGAGGATGGAAGTTCAACATGTAGCTAGATGTAGTAACGTTAGGCTAATGTTAACTAGCTGGCCTGGCGATCGTTGCCCATGAAATGTATTCTGCCACTGTGTCTTCTTATTGTCTCGGCCTTAGGCCTATATATCACGGTGTCAAGGCATATGAACTAACAGGTCATAGAGCAGACAATGCAACGATCACAACACATAGGTTGTAATATGGCTTTTTTTCCTGGCTTGGCTTCCCCAGTGATTTTACCCATGCGCCACTACTACTAGTCTTACGCATAACCTAACCCGTCCTCCTTTATCCGGGCTTGGACCGGCTTGTAGCTTTTTTGAGAAAGCACTAGGTGGAGTTTGTGGAACATTTCTTTAATATAAATGGCCAACCGGTTGGTTTTGCCATTTAAAAAGTTGTCCCTGCTCACACGATGAATGGGCAGGATCTCTAACACATGCTTTTGCATGTGTACAACAGGTGCTACCTCAAGTAAAAGTCGTTTTTCACAACTTGACAGTGTCATTTTGGCATGATCACATCAGTGTCTCTAAATTAAGCGATATTGGAAAATAATATAATAGAAATACATAATGTGATTTATGTGCAATAAGCCCAATAAGACCAAATTTGACAAGCTCCTATTGCCTCGGCATCCTCTGCATAATACTGCACTTCTAGTAGACAAAGCCAACACTTGGCCATATCACTCACCCTATTTTTCTCTGTTTAAACCAATTGAAAAGATCTGCTAGCAGAATTAATTTTTCATTCCAATGCCTTCAGCCAGCAAAATAAACAGTGTCTATGATATACTTATAATAATAAATATATGCATATTATAATAATATTACTTATATCATGTAATTTCAGAAGTTATATATTCGTCTGCGTTTTGTGCCTTTGTGTAAGGGGCTTCCACAGCCTCTACAAGCCTGTGAGGTCTACAATGGCCTTGATGAAAATGGTATCATCCCTAAGGTAGGAGCTTTTGCCTGTCAGTTTAGCTAATGGGCAGAAGAGTGGGCAGCCACTGGCTATGTTCATCTCACTGATTGGCCGCTGGAAGGAGGTGGAGCTGACATCAGGTCGGAAGGCGTCAATAATATGCTCCCGGTTATTCTGATCCAGCAGCATCAGAGTCACCTATAGGGAAGAGAAATAGGAGGGAGGCTTAATATTTTGTTTGTTTTACAATGCATTCTGTTGTAGTTAATTATGTTAGACATAAGTAAGATGAAGTTAATATGACAGACTGATTGAATCAGGAATCAGAAAGGTAAAGAAACTCACTTTCTGACTGAAGGGCCATTTGAGCAGAGCGTCACACTTGCCCCTCATCACCACGAAGAAAAGAGAAAGGTGTGTCCCTCGACCTGTTCCGTCCCCATTCAGATACAGTCTTAGACACATCTTATAGCCATACTTACTGGAGTAGAATGCTGTGGGAGAAGATAAACTACTTTAGACAGTCCCTCAGTATCTGCCTCTGACTAACACACACACATACTTGTGGAATTACATTGCGATAAATGTGTATCGGTATGGTATATTTACGATACATTAACGAGTAAGGATATGCAGGACTAGAGAATAACATATCATCAGCGTAGATCTAACCTGGTGAGAACATGGCGGGTGTTCGCCCGGCCACAGAATCCTGGCGGCGGCGTGAGAAGTCAGCGATCTTCCAAACAAACACACCGTCAAAGGTGCAGAACTGGAGCTCCCTCAGAGTCTGGTCTGTCTCGGCTAGCTGTAGATCCCGCATGGTGAGAGTACGCTCTAGTTGACGCACCTTGTTGCTGAGGTTCTCAATCTTGTCCTGGTCTAGTCTATGTTGTCGTGAGAAGGCCTCTAATGTGAGAGAGCTCCTCTCTACTTCTCTGTTCAGTACACACACTATATTCTCCAGCACTGTTACCTGCAGGACCACAAGTGGAGAACAGAGAACACAATGAATACCAGTCCTACACTATGTGTTGTTGTATCTTCAACAACTTCACATGGACAAATTTTCAGGTAATCTATTATAGTTAAATAACAACACAGTACATGTACGATGCCAGTCTGTTTCATAATTTACCAGCTTGATTATCATTGCCCCCGTCACACACGAGGAGGGACAACAACAACCACATTTGGGCTGCTAAATTTAGACACAGACTAGCTTCTGTACTTTTCCTACATAGCAAACACATCCGATCAAATGAGACCCACCTTCTGGTCAAGGCCACTGGTCTGTCCAGAGGCAGCGGCTCCGCCCCCGGCTGTGGCTGCAGAAGCTGTGGCTCCCTCCTCAGGAGCGCGGTAAAGGCCCAGCCCAGAGTCCTCCTGCCACTCCCCCGGCCCCGCGGCCTCCGGACACTGCAGCCGCACCATAGACATCATCGCCAGGATCAGACGCATGTGCTCCATGACGCTCGTCTGCTCGTGGTCACTGTGCTTCCCATTATCAATCTGCAGTGACACAACACAAGGCGTTTAGCACACCGAGTTAACTAGTCTGTATGATACTGTTGTGTCAATTTCAGATGCCCTTCAATATTGCAATTCAAGCTGGAATTCAATTGTAGGGGGCTGCACATAAAAGATCATAGAGCATTTACTCTCTACAAACACTAGATGTCTCTTTTGAAACATGTCTCTCTTTTAAGGGTGTGTCCAATACCCAAGGGCAGATCTAAATCAGAGATACACTGAACAAAAATATAAACATAACATGTAAAGTGTTGGTCCCATGTTTCATGAGCTGAAATAAAATATCCAGATTTTCCATATGCACAAAAACCTTATCCACCTAACAGGTGTGGCATATCAAGCAGTTGATTAAACAGCATGATCATTACACAGGTGCACCTTGTGCTGGGGCCACTCTAAAATGTGCAGTTTTGTCACATAATAAAATGCCACAGATGTCTTAAGTTTTGAGGTAGCGTGCAATTGGCATGCTGACTGCAGGAATGTCCACCAGAGCTGAAGCCAGAGAATTGAATGTTAATTTCTCTACCATAAGCTGCCTCCAACGTAGTTTTAGAGAATTTGGCAGTACGTCCAACCGGCCTCACAACCGCAGACCACATGTATGGCGTCGTGTGGGCGAGCGGTTTGCTGATGTCAACGTTGTGAACCGAGTGCCCCATGGTGGCGATGGGGTTATGGTATGGGCAGACATAAGCTACGGACAACGAACACAATTGCATTTTATCGATGGCAGTTTGAATGCACAGAGATACCGTGACGAGATTCTGAGGCCCGTTGTGAGCCCCATTTTTAAAGGTATCTGTGACCAACAGATGCATATCTGTATTCCCAGTCATGTGAAAGCCATAGATTAGGGCCTAATGAATTTATTTCAATTGATTGATTTCCTTATATGAACTGTAACTCAGTAAAATCTTTACAATTGTTGTATGTTGCATTTATATTTTTGTTCAGTATAATAGTCATCTTTGCACCCCAACAATGGGCAAGTTTCTCTCGATCTACAAGGCTACACATTTGGCATATTTATTTGACTGACAAATTAGGTCAGGTCATAGCAAAATACTGAGTAAAACAAACCTGTTTCCGCTATGACAAACAAGAAACCAGTACTCAAGAGCTGGCTGGGACGTTATGTTCAAAGATAGGCATTTTTCAAATATCTAAAGGCATCATCATTTAGATAAAACCTTATCTGATTAGTTATAATTTATCTTCTACACATACCACAGTCTTGCAGCCAACCTCACTGAATGGACATGCAGTCTTAGACTTGGCACAGGATCTGCTGTGATCTAGAAACTGAAGGGACAGAACAGAAAGAGAAAGGTCAGGGTTATGAAGACAAATGTGGGCAAACCCTGAAAATACCCACCATCATTTCAAATGTGAAAGTTGACAGTTGAGAGACAGAACAAAATAACCTAAGTTCAAAGGTCCAACTCAAATGGAAAGTTGTGTTATGAGAATACTTTATAGTAAGACCTAATGATTAACATAGGCCATTCTGTTCATGCTCTGGCCTCCCACATGAACAAATACTATAGTATACTGTAGTATTACTATATTTATATACTATAGTATTCACTGTAGTTTTTATGCAGACTTTACTGTAGTGTTTTGAAGATATTAATTCAAATGTTATTCGTCACATGCTTCGTAAACAACAAGTGTAGACTAACAGTGAAATGCTTACTTACAGGCCCTTCCCAACAATGCAAAGAGAAGGAAATGACTGTAGTATACCATAGTATTTACTATAGTGTTTTTGCGGACATTACTGTAGTATGCTGTATACTATTGTCTTTTGTTTTATTATATTTTATTATTTGTAATCTTTTTGGGGCTTTCTCCTTGAGGAAACTTACTGGACAAACTAAAAGAGCAAATTGTCCATAACCTGTATGTAGGTAAGACTGTGATCTGAACGGTAAGGTTCCGCACTTCTGCTCTTTTCTATAAGCTGTAGGCAACACAATATATGGTCTATACTTGGCATGTAGGTTTTTCAGTCATGGGTGGCACACATTGGGAAATGGGGAAGGGGACCCGCACGCAAATATAGGTTCCATTGATGACTGACTGGCACTCTTCTGGAAGACCAGCCATTGACTTTGTTGTTTACATATCCTTTCTTACTTCCTTGTTTTTTTGTTTGCCTGGTTACTACATGATCGAGGCATACTACAGTGTGTAGTATAGTATTCTACAACATTCTATAGTTAGCGCTACACGATCAAGAGATACTACAGTGTGGAGTATAGTATTCTACAGTATACTAAAAAGTTATATAGTAAGCACTACACAATCGAGGGATACTAGTGTGGACTATAGGATTCTACAGTATACTACAGTTTACTAAAGAATTATATTGTAAGTACCATAGTATTCTATAGTAAACTGTAGTATTTTTTAAATGTGGGCTACTCCTCTTGGCTAGGCAATAATGTATCCTTATTGAAAGCAGAAACAGTATGGCACCAACAACGCTAATAAGATAAGATTGACTGACCTAGAAATGAAGCTAAATTACATTTACATTTTAGTAATTTAGCAGACGCTCTTATCCAGAGCGACTTACAGGAGCAATTAGGGTTATGTGCCTTGCTCAAGGGCACAGACAGATTTTTCACCTAGTCGTCTCGGGGATTCGAACCAGCCCAGCGCTCTTAACTGCTAGGCTACCTGAAAGGTCACAAAGCTACAGCAGAGCACAGACCTTTTCCCGTGGGATCTTTTTCTTTCCACAGTCCTTGCACTGAATGGGAAACTTCTGGCAGATTTCATCATGAGCCTGTAATACATGAGGAGTGGTAAGAGAATATCAGTTCATCCCAGAGAGTAAGGAGGACATTCCATAAGCATCTCATCACCATCTTACTCTAAAGTACTGTTGCTAATTCTATATTTGTTGACTATTGGTGTTCTCCAGATAAGCTCCCTCACCTTGATCTGCTTGAAGTTGAAGGAGACTTTGCAGTACTTGCAGTTCAATGTTCTTGCTTCACATTCTCTCTCGTTGTGCCTCTCTTTTTCACTGCGCAGGATGAGGACCTGGCAGGCTTCACATGGTACCCGCTCATACTCACACTTGCCCTCGTGTTGTGCCTAGAAACAAAAACAAAGACACCATCACTGACTATTCAAACAAATTCATCGCATGCAGCCCGGATTGTAGACACATCTGGACACAAGCTTTGAGAGGGGGAATGGTACATGTTAGACAGCATTTGAAAACCCCCGGAACCAAATTGAGTAGTTTGACAGCGCTTGTTAGATTTAGTGCACAATGAGATTTAGTTCTGGGTTTTGAGATCATACCATAAACGACATTAATTCCTTAACAGACTTTACAGTGGGGAAAAAAAGTATTTAGTCAGCCACCAATTGTGCAAGTTCTCCCACTTAAAAAGATGAGAGAGGCCTGTAATTTTCATCATAGGTACACGTCAACTATGACAGACAAAATGAGAAGAAAAAAAATCCAGAAAATCACATTGTAGGATTTTTTATGAATTTATTTGCAAATTATGGTGGAAAATAAGTATTTGGTCAATAACAAAAGTTTCTCAATACTTTGTTATATACCCCTTTGTTGGCAATGACACAGGTCAAACGTTTTCTGTAAGTCTTCACAAGGTTTTCACACACTGTTGCTGGTATTTTGGCCCATTCCTCCATGCAGATCTCCTCTAGAGCAGTGATGTTTTGGGGCTGTCGCTGGGCAACACAGACTTTCAACTCCCTCCAAAGATTTTCTATGGGGTTGAGATCTGGAGACTGGCTAGGCCACTCCAGGACCTTGAAATGCTTCTTACGAAGCCACTCCTTCGTTGCCCGGGCGGTGTGTTTGGGATCATTGTCATGCTGAAAGACCCAGCCACGTTTCATCTTCAATGCCCTTGCTGATGGAAGGAGGTTTTCACTCAAAATCTCACGATACATGGCCCCATTCATTCTTTCCTTTACACGGATCAGTCGTCCTGGTCCCTTTGCAGAAAATCAGCCCCAAAGCATGATGTTTCCACCCCCATGCTTCATAGTAGTATGGTGTTCTTTGGATGCAACTCAGCATTCTTTGTCCGCCAAACACGACGAGTTGAGTTTTTACCAAAAAGTTCTATTTTGGTTTCATCTGACCATATGACATTCTCCCAATCCTCTTCTGGATCATCCAAATGCACTCTAGCAAACTTCAGACGGGCCTGGACATGTACTGGCTTAAGCAGGGGGACACGTCTGGCACTGCAGGATTTGAGTCCCTGGCGGCGTAGTGTGTTACTGATGGTAGGCTTTGTTTCTTTGGTCCCAGCTCTCTGCAGGTCATTCACTAGGTCCCCCCGTGTGGTTCTGGGATTTTTGCTCACCGTTCTTGTGATCATTTTGACCCCACGGGGTGAGATCTTGCGTGGAGCCCCAGATCAAGGGAGATTATCAGTGGTCTTGTATGTCTTCCATTTCCTAATAATTGCTCCCACAGTTGATTTCTTCAAACCAAGCTTCTTACCTATTGCAGATTCAGTCTTCCCAGCCTGGTGCAGGTCTACAATTTTGTTTCTGGTGTCCATTGACAGCTCTTTGGTCTTGGCCATAGTAGAGTTTGGTGTGACTGTTTGAGGTTGTGGACAGGTGTCTTTTATACTGATAACAAGTTCAAACAGGTGCCATTAATACAGGTAACGAGTGGAGGACAGAGGAGCCTCTTAAAGAAGAAGTTACAGGTCTGTGAGAGCCAGAAATCTTGCTTGTTTGTAGGTGACCAAATACTTATTTTCCACCATCATTTGCAAATAAATTCATAAAAAATCCTACAATGTGATTTTCTGGAGAAAAAAAATCTCAATTTGTCTGTCATAGTTGACGTATACCTATGATGAAAATTACAGGCCTCTCTCATCTTTTTAAGTGGGAGAACTTGCACAATTGGTGGCTGACTAAATACTTTTTTTCCCCACTGTATGTGAATTCCTCAAACAAAAGGAGTAGGGTTATGACTGGTCTTAGTATTTGTATTGAAGTTAAATGGTATTTGAATTGTAGGTAGGTTTAACACCTGGCATTTACTCATGAGTGTACTTTGGGAGGAGATGTAGTTTACAATGACTGTAAACCTGTGCATAGATCCCTTTCCTGGAGTCAAATGACCTGATCGCCCGAGTGGCCTCATGGGTGGAATGTTATTAATAATGTTCATAATTTCATAATTAATCAACATTATTTTTAAAACAAACGCTGAAAATCCGGTGTTTCTATGTCAAACGGTTTTGTTATATTTCAGTCTTCTGTGGTATATAAAGTGTAATACTTGGATGCACCCCAGTTAACAATTGATTGTGGTTGTTGCAACAGTTGAACCAGTGTATTGCACCCTGCAGGTAAGCAGGCAGTTATGGCCTTTTTCATATTCAAATACAAACATCCCCCTCTGAGCGGGAAGCATGATAGGTGCGTGTGGCCTGGGAGTGTTTGTGAGGGTGTGTAAAGTAATCTTTGTGTCATGGAACGCAAACACAATACTGCTACACAGTTCATGCGGTAACTAGCAAATTGCAACTGAACATTTACTGTGCTTCCTTTTTGTCTCATCTCAAAAACACGTGGTAGGGTAAAGGAGGGTGGGGTATTTCTGCTCTGTGGGATCTCTGCTCCCTGAGCATCAGTGGAAGCAGCAGAGCTGGTGAGTACACATCTATTTTCTTCATTTTGAGTTGGAACTTACCATACAGGCATGGCCCACTGTAGGCTTCCATGACTAACTCTTACCACAACCAAACCCGAATATATCTCCACCCACCCCTAACTTTAACTGTAACCAACGTCAACAACGTGTTTAATTAACATAATTCCCTGAATGGAAACTAAAATAGTGGAAAAAGGTCAGCCCATCCCGGTTGGTTAGCAACAGTGTATATCTTCCCATTCCCCAGTGTGACATTGAATGAGGTTTGTGTCTTTCATTTCTCCATCTTGACATATCACACTACCTCCTACAACCCTAAAAAGGTCAGAGAAACACTTGATAACACTTCTTTTGAATAGTCTGTAGAGCATCTACAGACTATCAGTAACATTTCAACTAACTATCCACTAACCCTAACCTTTATCCTAACCCTAAACATAACCCTTACCCTTACCCTAACCCTAACTTTAACCCTTACCTAACCCTTATTCTAAGCCCTAACCCTAACAGTAACCTTAGCCAGCAGTTGCTTGTCAACAGATAGTTTGTTGATAGTATGATCATCTGGAGAGCATCTACAGATGGACTATCCGGACTATCCAAATTAAGTGTGACCAAAAGAACAGAGGTTTAGCTAATCAGCAAGTTGTCAGCGTGACATTCATCTACACAATGTGCACGTATGCAAAAAAGAATCTCCTGAATCAGCCCTATAGCAGTGTAGATACCAGTAGTACTAGTATCACTACTTTTTCCCCATGTGAAACTACTGTTGATTTGCAGTACACTGTAGGCTAAACTTCTACCCACAGCTCTGGGAGACGTACATGTACCGGTATCAATCATTACCCAAAAACCCCTTTTCACTGCATTAGCATAGACAAGCATGTCACATATAATTGACAGTCTTGACACCCCTTTTATAACCCAAACAGCATATTTATATGATTTATAAGACGCAAATACAACACTGACCAAATAAAAAAAGGAGAATGGCCTTTTAAAACGTCCCCCTCGCTGACATGCCTTGTATTATACAACAGTACATGTTTGTTTAACTTTCAGAGCTGTAGGGCAAAGTTCCTTCCTCCAGAAAAATACTTTCCTCCTGTTTTTAAAGCACTAAAGTCAAAGGACAAAAATCTTAGCATTTTGAGATGTGTAGTATAGCAGCCAGTATCATTATTATGAGTATTATTGCTAAGTCTTCCAGTGAATACTGTAAACAACATGGTTAATCTAGCCCAGCAAGACTTTGGTACTTTCCACTTTCCGCCTCATACATAGTAGAGTGCCAGAGCGAGCAGGCAGGGACTTTCCATGCTGAGCCTTAATGAGACAAAGGCATTCTGTTTCAAACAGAAAGTTCACAATCTGTGTCCAATGAGGCACCTAGTAACTGTAGGTTCACTGTTGAAGTCCTTACTATACCTCATATTCTTTGATGCAACCTGTCCAAGAGCATCCCTCATTGATACATTTGGCAGGCAGGCTGGCGATTTCTCTACCAGCTGCATTGTCTGGAAAAGCCTTTGGGGGGGGGGACAAGAACAAAGAGGGGGGGGGACAAGAACAAAGAGTACTGTAATTACATAGCTGTCTGGTTCACTGTGAGCTGTCCAGACAATGTGGGGTGTGGTTGAAGGATGTGGTTGGCGCCTCGTGAAGAGGGCATCTGGCAAACTACATAAGTAGGGAAATGTACTACATGGTTCACTTCTCCCCCCTCAAGTTTCATTTTCTCCCTCAAGCTTTGAACTGTAATGAATAGGAATCTTGTGAATGAAAACATGATTCACCAGAGATATTCTTAGAAGTCAAATGAATGGCACCAAGGCTTACCTCATTGCTATTGAGAATGGACTGGGGCTCCTCGTATATCTCCTCTTGTCGACAGGCTTCACAGGGCTTGGGTCCAGAGCTGATGATGGAGACATACGTCATGTGATTTTACAGTTAAAACATGATTTCAGTGGCTGGATAGAGGGCTCTTAATGCATTAGCCTCAC
The DNA here is from genome assembly GCF_020615455.1 of Coregonus clupeaformis. Taxonomy (NCBI): domain Eukaryota; kingdom Metazoa; phylum Chordata; class Actinopteri; order Salmoniformes; family Salmonidae; genus Coregonus; species Coregonus clupeaformis. Next base: position 37,218,913 of record NC_059206.1, on the reverse strand, counting down.
CTGATCCACTACCAGCGTCTCTGATGATTACCAGTGGGCTATAAAGCACAGGGCTAAACTGGAAAGATGAATCATGTAACTATGTAGCATACGTAGCGCTTTGCAGAATACATGACACTTTTGTTGGGCAAGTCATGTCAAGTGTGGGATAAAATAGGTGATAGTCAGATCTACAGCAAGACACTGTAATTATAGGTATTAACAACACTATAATTAGAGAGCACGGGCAAGACATACAAGGACAGGAGCATCAGCATGCAAGGCAACAAATATGCTAACACAAATTAAAAGGTTGAAGTTTATATCCACTGATTGGTTGAGTGAATTTAAACAGATGATAAGTGTGAAGGAGGAGTCAGACCACCAGTATACTGAAGAGGGTCATATATGGATATCATTTACACTCTAAATAGTTGCACTATGAGAGCTCCCTGTGTGGGGTGAGTGGGTTCAAACTAAACCGGCTAGGTTTTTAAATAGTACAATTCTTGAGTAGTCATAGATGACTACATGACTTCCTTGCATTTCAATATCAGCACAAAGAGGGCACTCGGAGTTCCAAGTATTTTATCTGAATTGTAGAGGCATGCATCAGACTGTGACAGTAAAGGTTCATAGTCAAACTTATGTTTCTCCTGACAAACAACTTAATAGCTGTACAGTATTTACAATTACCTTCCATGTACACCTTCACTTATTGCTTTCCCCAGTACAGATTCTATGTAGTCTGATCTCTGATAATGATGTCTTTACATTTCACAAGTCAGAAATGTCCGGTCTTGAACATACTCTGATAACTCACTGATAATCAGATAATCCTGTAACTACATAATGCTGATGCTCAACTCCACATTTTTGACTGGAGTTAGCAAATTAAATGGGCAAAAACATTGCTCTATCATTTGTGAATTATTTAAAGGACTAAAGGTGTGACAAAAAACTTTAAGATCACAGTTAAAAAGAAGGAGGCATCACAGAAGAAAAAGGTGCCCAAAGTTAAAAGAACACCAGTGTGTTAATGATCAGATTAACAAAACACAAATAATTAGGCAGTGTGAGATGGAGAGGAAAAAACATTCCCGGGGAGTAGAAATCTTTAGTAGGAATCAGCAAGAGCAGCCTGGTCCAGTTTTACCACCTCCAGAGCTAAAATCCATTCCAGATAATCCCAGTGGAGGCTGGACCTGCATTAGTGTTGATCATCTGACAGTGCTACCAGACTCCCACCGCAGACAGACACACTCAGTCTATGATGGCTCATCAAGTGGAAGGGTGAGATGCTGATGGGAGCCAAGGTAACAACAACAACACCACAGAGAGACACTGCACTGCTGCAACTACAGCAGGACAGGGTGGGGTGGAGCAGCATGCTCAGTGAGAATGGGTTTTTAAAGGTGTGGGAAAGAGCGAGGTTTGCAGAGCTGGGAGAGTGGCTGTGGTGAGATGATCCTGTAGTCTACCTGGTGAGCAGTTTCAAACAGTGGACACAGAAGCGATGTCCACACTGAGCCTGGACCGGCTTCCTCAGGACCTGGTGACACTGCTGGCATTGGTACTTAGTTTCCATGGAAACAGCCAGCACACTCTTGGGTATCCCTTGGAGGGAGGAGTCTAAAGAGGGCAGGGAGATGCGAGCCATGCTCCTCCATCAACTTCTGATACAGCTTCCTGTGTAAACAAACATCAAACACTATTATGAGCAGATGGATCAACTGCATGCATCCCCTACACCCTCCCTTCCCAGGCCACCACAAGTATAGGCTAGCTGCAGAACTCAAACAGTTCTGTTTATTCATTTGCAGCTGTTGCACGTGGGATGCATGCACAGTTGAGTTGTGCACCCCCCCTAACACATCCACAACCAACTTCTGCACATAGAAATTGGCTTACTTCAGCTAACTATCAATGCAATGCAAATAGCAAACTATGTAAAGCACTAACTCTTAAAACAGACACTTCTTTAACATATATTTCAAGAGTTCAGGTTGACAACTGATCTATTGCCTGTATTTCTGCCTTGAGTGCTGTTGCACCTCATTTGGCATGTTCCCTGGATACAAGCCGACACTTTTCTTGGTATATAACAAACTAGTACTTTGTGTGCCAACAAAACAGCAGTCAATCAATCTTTCCATTGACAAGACAAAGGCCTATACACTAAAAGCCAACTATGTTGTATGTGTTGTCTGAGCACATTCCAGTCATTCAACATTCTACCTCATACCAAAACAACAATACATACATGCAATGCCATGCAGCAGTAGCTACTTAGTAATCAACAGATAATTCTACAGGAGAGGCTTGGCAGGCCAACGTGCAGTATGGACAGATTGAAGCGTAATCCTTTTAGTCTCAGAGAGAAAGGATTCTCGTAATACTATCAAAGGGTAAAGTGAAGTCCCTTCAAGACAGCTTGTGAAAGAGAAATAAGATGTGAAAGAGGATGTATTGTGAAATGAAAAGGAGTTCTAGCTTGTCTGGTTGGAGTCTGGCATGAAACACAGCAGTGTTATCATTGGACAAAAATGCAAAGTAATGCAAACACTGATAACCTTTCTGATGCTGGCATAAGAATGGGTATCCATAATAAATACTTTTCCAACTGAATCAGCCATGTAAATCACGTGGCCTATACAGTATGCAAGACAGTGCAAAGGCTTAATTAAATACATTAGTTAGCCTATGTAGCTATCTCTTTCCCTTATTCTAAGATGGCTGGATCCACAAAATAAATGATTATATTTAGAGCACCCTGTTTGGACTGCAAGCAAGGATCAGAGACTATGTGGGAATCACACCAGACCAGACACAATATAGCAAGCCAATAGATAAGCCTACCAGCTGCCAGTTGCGTAAAGTAGAATAAAGGCTATTGTAGAATGAATACACAGGGTCTGACTTGTGGGTTACTTTGTACAGAGGTAAGAATGAGAAAGCATTTATCAAAACTTGTGATCCTGCATGTGATAATTCATCATAATTCACATGTTTTGTCATATGACACAGCTGGGAAGAACTAGGCTAAATGTGATTTGTGATAAACAAAGAACTGTGATGACAAGTCCATGACTTGGCAATAAGGCACAACAGATTACAACCCTATTTCATACAATATACCAGTGGCGACCCGCCATTAAGGGCAGGTGGGGCTCTTGTTATTAGCTAAAGAAAAATATTCATGTCACAAATCAGTTTGCAAACAATGTTAAAAAATAAAATAATAATCATTAAGTTAATAAAGCCGCATACAAACATGGTCTCATTCTGAAGTATGGCAGCTCCAAAATGCAGGTGTGCTTTCTGTGGTGGAGGGGCAGCCAGCGAAATACAGAGCGTAGGAGTTGGTAATCTTCTCTAGTTGCGCCATGATTGGCTCAGTGTTCTGTCACTCATGGGGACACTATGTCACCGCAGAATCTACAGGGAGAGCTAGGCTGTTCAAACTCCCTTGGATGCTGCCATAGATTTACAATTGAAGTGCCCATCCAAGAAGGCCCAAGGTCATTGGCCACAGATAGAATGACGTCAAATCACATAATAGCTACCATAGCTTTGATTGGACTGATCATGTCAACATCATACTTTCAAAATCTTAGCTAGCAAGCTAGCTAGCTAGACAAGCAGTCATCATCATGAATCACATCAACATTCTACTGGCAAATCCTTTTCAATCCTTGTCATATGTAGAGAAAACATGTCGGTGCTCATCGGCCATTGGACATAAACATTACACAACATGTCGGAAATAGCAAATTCAACAATGAGTGGTTTGGAAGGAATAAGTGGTTAACTGCGAGTGTCGCAAAGCAATCCCCATTTTGCTTCCCCTGTCTGCTATTCGATGGAGAGGGTGTGTGGTCCAAGTCTGGGTTCAAGGATTTGAAACATCTGTCTGAAAGGGTCTCTTTTCCAAGCTTAAAAGGATAAACATTCACACACAACACCATCAGCCAGAAAAGGTTGAATAGATTGGCCATGCTGTCAATCCAGCATGACTTCTGCCGCATTCAAAACAACTGGAAACTCGGAAATCTCAGACTTCAGTGCGTTCAAGACAACTGGGAACTCTGAAAAAAAAACGAGCTCCAACTGGGATAATACATTTTGAACGGTCCTGACATTTAATCCTAGTAAGAAATCCCAGTTTTAGGATCAAAAGTCAAGCCATTGTTTATCAGGAAAATATGTAAACCGGGGGGGGGGTATCCAGGAGGGGATACTATATAATGTTGTTGGGTCTGTAACCATGTTTGCCAGTGACAGCCTCTTCCCTTTCAAATATATTTTTTCAACAAAACGTTCAGCAATAGACCCAATTCCAGTTGCCATTGCGAGGGTTGTTTTGTTTGCGCAATGCGCTGTCTGTGCTTGTTTTATTGTCTATAAAAGTGGATCCTCATGGAATGTATTTTCCTTCCTTTTTAGACTACATATTCCTAATAAAGTACTTCAAACCGTGTCTCTCTCTCCCCCTCTCGCTCGCTCTCTGTGTGTGGTAACTTCAAGAACTGTAAAGTTAAGGCCTCAAAATCTTGCTGAATTTATCTGAACTAACATCTCTGAATTTCTGTTGGTGTCCATTTTGAAAGTGCTGAACGAATAGGCCTACCTCGTCGCAGCTCGGTTGCTTGCACTTGCTTATACTTAGAGCTAAGTGTTAATGATATAAGAACAAACATTATGAATTTACTGAACATACAGTGGGGAAAAAAAGTATTTAGTCAGCCACCAATTGTGCAAGTTCTCCCACTTAAAAAGATGAGAGAGGCCTGTAATTGTCATCATAAGTACACGTCAACTATGACAGACAAATTGAGAAAAAGAAATCCAGAAAATCACATTGTAGGATTTTTAATGAATTAATTTGCAAATGATGGTGGAAAATAAGTATTTGGTCACCTACAAAAAAGCAAGATTTCTGGCTCTCACAGACCTGTAACTTCTTCTTTAAGAGGCTCCTCTGTCCTCCACTCGTTACCTGTATTAATGGCACCTGTTTGAACTTGTTATCAGTATAAAAGACACCTGTCCACAACCTCAAACAGTCACACTCCAAACTCCACTATGGCCAAGACCAAAGAGCTGTCAAAGGACACCAGAAACAAAATTGTAGACCTGCACCAGGCTGGGAAGACTGAATCTGCAATAGGTAAGCAGCTTGGTTTGAAGAAATCAACTGTGGGAGCAATTATTAGGAAATGGAAGACATACAAGACCACTGATAATCTCCCTCGATCTGGGGCTCCACGCAAGATCTCACCCCGTGGGGTTCAAAATGATCACAAGGGGGGACCTAGTGAATGACCTGCAGAGAGCTGGGACCAAAGTAACAAAGCCTACCATCAGTAACACACTACGCCGCCAGGGACTCAAATCCTGCAGTGCAAGACGTGTCCCCCTGCTTAAGCCAGTACATGTCCAGGCCCGTCTGAAGTTTGCTAGAGTGCATTTGGATGATCCAGAAGAGGATTGGGAGAATGTCATATGGTAAGATGAAACTAAAATAGAACTTTTTGGTAAAAACTCAACTCGTCGTGTTTGGAGGACAAAGAATGCTGAGTTGCATCCAAAGAACACCATACCTACTGTGAAGCATGGAGGTGGAAATATCATGCTTTGGGGCTGTTTTTCTGCAAATGGACCAGGACGACTGATCCGTGTAAAGGAAAGAATGAATGGGGCCATGTATCGTGAGATTCTGAGTGAAAACCTCCTTCCATCAGCAAGGGCATTGAAGATGAAACGTGGCTGGGTCTTTCAGCATGACAATGATCCCAAACACACCGCCCGGGCAACGAAGGAGTGGCTTCGTATGAAGCATTTCAAGGTCCTGGAGTGGCCTAGCCAGTCTCCAGATCTCAACCCCATAGAAAATCTTTGGAGGGAGTTGAAAGTCCGTGTTGCCCAGCGACAGCCCCAAAACATCACTGCTCTAGAGGAGATCTGCATGGAGGAATGGGCCAAAATACCAGCAACAGTGTGTGAAAACCTTGTGAAGACTTACAGAAAACGTTTGACCTGTGTCATTGCCAACAAAGGGTATATAACAAAGTATTGAGAAACTTTTGTCATTGACCAAATACTTATTTTCCACCATAATTTGCAAATAAATTCATTAAAAATCCTACAATGTGATTTTCTGGATTTTTATTTCTCATTTTGTCTGTCATAGTTGACGTGTACCTATGATGAAAATTACAGGCCTCTCTCATCTTTTTAAGTGGGAGAACTTGCACAATTGGTGGCTGACTAAATACTTTTTTTCCCCACTGTAAATGTAATAATGTGTGTATGGTTCAAAACTCATGTCGGCATTCGTTATTATTGAAGGAGAATGCGGTTTTTAACGAGATACACAAATCCACAAGGAGTCAGTAGAAACCATATTTATTTAAGCAAGTCAGCCACATCAGCTATGGTTTTTTAAAAGGCAGTAAATGAGGCTGAATAAACTGTTTAGCTGCCAGACGAGGCTCCGCTGATAGCCAGGTGTAGCGGTGGTAAGGATTCACTCCATAGTGCTGAAAGGAAAGCTACGCTGTTGAGACAGCTTTATGTATGCCCTAACAGTTTGTGGGTACCGTTTGTCACCGTTATAGTGCAATGAATGTATTGTTTAGTGTTGTGTTGTGTAGTGGCTTTGCTGGCATGCATCTATAAAAATTGGGTGAGTTTGCACCACCAAGATTTACATGCTAAAATCGCCACTGCAATATACAGCAGGATATTATATTGTAACTGCAGCCTCATTACAAGTTTTAGGCTTGATTGATTCTCTATAGAAACCATATCAGCAGGACAAGCCAAGCGGAGAAAGATAGCCTGTGTAAAACAGAATCATAACGCCAAAACACATTACTGGTATCCTGGAGACCCCAGCGTCCCTAGTGATTTGTTCTCCCTAATCAGTAAACCATTGATAACAGAACATGAGCAGGGCTCTGGTTAAAGGTAGAGTCAGGTAAAGAGAGTCAGGTAAATAGAGTACATTGGCCCCTGTATGTAGCCTTTTTTTATTGTGTTATTTATTTGATTTGTAAAAAATAGTATTTAGTAAATATTTTCTTAAAACTGCATTGTTGGTTAAGGGCTTGTAAGTAAGCGTTTCATGGTAAGGTCTACACCGGTTGTATTCGGTGCATGTGACAAATAAAATTAGATTTGATTTTAAGTGCATTTTATCAGCCTCTTGGTGGAGCTATTCTACTGCTAATGTTACTTCACAGCCACAAGATGGCACTCTTACTGCAACTTTGCAGCCCCCCCACCAAAAGTAATAAAGCTATCACGTTCCTCTTTAAGTTCTTCACTCATCTTTCCAAACCCTCATTTCATGTACTTGTTGGATAGCCTATAATTGAAGAAGTTGAGCTTATCATGTATCAGTTGACAATGACAATCACTGGCTCTGGTTCTTGCACATCAACAATTTGGGGAACACGGGTCACCTATGGGTATAAATTCGACAGTAGATAACTAGTGTCTTGGCCAGTTTGATATCTAAAAAGGATTTCTCTGATTAAACCAATGGGAGGTGAAATATACAATCAATTTTTTCAAATCATTAGCACATCTATTTAATCAATTCTTGTTGCTCAAAATGTATGGCAACTTGACCATCCGGTGATGGTGGGTTGTTGTATTTGGTGCATGTGACGAATACAATTTTATTTTATTTTATTTAACCTCTACGGGATCGGTGTCCCGTATACGGGACGGTTGAGCTAACGTGCGCTAATGTAATTAGCATGACTGTTGTAAGTAGCAGCAAACTTTCCAGGACATGGACATGTCTTATATGGGCAGAAAGATTAAATTATTGTTAAGCTAACTGCACTGTCCAATTTACAGTAGCTATTAGTGACAAAATACCATGCTATTGTTTGAGGAGAGTGCACAACAACAAAAAACGTATCACGGCAACTGGTTTGATACATTCACCTCTGAAGGTAAATAAGGTACTTACATTCAGTAATCTTGCTCTGATTTGTCATCCTAAGGGTTCCAGAGATAAATGTGGCATAGTTTTGTTTGATAAAATCAATTTTTATATTCAAATGTAGGAACTGGGTTCTACAGTTTGAACCCCTGCTGTCTCTGGCTCCACACCCACCCCGCCCGGCCATCTAGATGTGTGAAAGTTAGTGTACAGTCGTGGTCAAAAGTTTGGAGAATGACACAAATACACATTTTCACAAAGTCTGCTGCCTCAGTTTTGATTATGGCAATTTACATATACTCCAGAATGTCATGAAGAGTAATCAGATGAATTGCAATTAATTGCAAAGTCCCGCTTTGCCATGAAAATGAACTTCATCCCAAAAAAACATTTCCACTGCATTTCAGCCCTGCCACAAAAGGACCAGCTGCCATCATGTCAGTGATTCTCTAGTTAACACAGGTGAGAGTGTTGACGAGGACAAGGCTGGAGATCACTCTGTCATGCTGATTGAGTTAGAATAACAGACTGGAAGCTTTAAAAGGAGGGTGGTGCTTGAAATCATTGTTCTTCCTCTGTTAACCATGGTTACCTGCAAGGAAACACGTGCCATCATCATTGCTTTGCACAAAAAGGGCTTCACAGGCAAGGATATTGCTGCTAGTAAGATTGCACCTAAATCAACCATTTATCGGATCATCAAGAACTTGCCTGTGAGAACCTGGCAAGCGCCAGGTACGTCTCCTAAAGTTGATTCAGCTGCGGGATTGGGGCACCACCAGGTACAGGGATTGGACTGCTGAGGACTGGGGTAAAGTCATTTTCTCTGATGAATCCCCTTTCCGATTGTTTGGGGCATCCGGAAAACACCTTGTCCGGAGAAGACAAAGTGAGCGCTACCATCAGTCCTGTGTCATGCCAACAGTAAAGCATCCTGAGACCATTCATGAGTGGGGTTGCTTCTCAGCCAAGGGAGTGGGCTCACTCACAATTTTGCCTAAGAACACAGCCATGAATAAAGAATGGTACCAACACATCCTCCGAGAGCAACTTCTCCCACCCATCCAAGAACAGTTTGGTGACGACCAATGCCTTTTCCAGCATGATGGAGCACCTTGCCATAAGGCGAAAGTGATAACTAAGTGGCTCGGGGAACAAAACATCAAAATGTTGGGTCCATGGCCAGGAAACTCCCCAGACCTTAATCCAATTGAGAACTTGTGGTCGATCCTCAAGATGCGGGTGGACAAACAAAACCCCACAAATTCTGACAAACTCCAAGCATTGATTATGCAAGAATGGGCTGCCATCAGTCAGGATGTGGCCCAGAAGTTAATTGACAGCATGCCAGGGCAGATTGCAGAGGTCTTGAAAAAGAAGGGTCAACACTGCAAATATTGACTCTTTGCATGAACTTCATGTACAGTGAGGGAAAAAAGTATTTGATCCCCTGCTGATTTTGTACGTTTTCCCACTGACAAAGACATGATCAGTCTATAATTTTAATGGTAGGTTTATTTGAACAGTGAGAGACAGAATAACAACAAATAAATCCAGAAAAACGCATGTCAAAAATGTTATAAATTGATTTGCATTTTAATGAGGGAAATAAGTATTTGACCCCTCTGCAAAACATGACTTAGTACTTGGTGGCAAAACCCTTGTTGGCAATCACAGAGGTCAGACATTTCTTGTAGTTGGCCACCAGGTTTGCACACATCTCAGGAGGGATTTTGTTCCACTCCACTTTGCAGATCTTCTCCAAGTCATTAAGGTTTCGAGGCTGACGTTTGGCAACTCGAACCTTCAGCTCCCCCACATATTTTCTATGGGATTAAGGTCTGGAGACTGGCTAGACCACTCCAGGACCTTAATGTGCTTCTTCTTGACCCACTCCTTTGTTGCCTTGGCCGTGTGTTTTGGGTCATTGTCATGCTGGAATACCCATCCACGACCCATTTTCAATGCCCTGGCTGAGGGAAGGAGGTTCTCACCCAAGATTTGACGGTACATGGCCCCGTCCATCGTCCCTTTGATGCGGTGAAGTTGTCCTGTCCCCTTAGCAGAAAAACACCCCCAAAGCATAATGTTTCCACCTCCATGTTTGACGGTGGGGATGGTGTTCTTGGGTTCATAGGCAGCATTCCTCCTCCTCCAAACATAGCGAGTTGAGTTGATGCCAAAGAGCTCGATTTTGGTCTCATCGGACCACAACACTTTCACCCAGTTCTCCTCTGAATCATTCAGATGTTCATTGGCAAACTTCAGACGGGCCTGTATATGTGCTTTCTTGAGCAGGGGGACTTTGCGAGCACTGCAGGATTTCAGTCCTTCACGGCGTAGTGTGTTACCAATTGTTTTCTTGGTGACTATGGTCCCAGCTGCCTTGAGATCATTGACAAGATCCTCCCGTGTAGTTCTGGGCTGATTCCTCACCGTTCTCATGATCATTGCAACTCCACGAGGTGAGATCTTGCATGGAGCCCCAGGCCGAGGGAGATTGACAGTTCTTTTGTGTTTCTTCCATTTGCGAATAATCACACCAACTGTTGTCACCTTCTCACCAAGCTGCTTGGCGATGGTCTTGTAGCCCATTCCAGGCTTGTGTAGGTCTACAATCTTGTCCCTGACATCCTTGGAGAGCTCTTTGGTATTGGCCATGGTGGAGAGTTTGGAATCTGATTAATTGATTGCTTCTGTGGACAGGTGTCTTTTATACAGGTAACAAACTGAGATTAGGAGCACTCCCTTTAAGAGTGTGCTCCTAATCTCAGCTCGTTACCTGTATAAAAGACACCTGGGAGCCAGAAATATTTCTGATTGAGAGGGGGTCAAATATTTATTTCCCTCATTAAAATGCAAATCAATTTATAACATTTTTGACATGAGTTCTTCTGGATTTATTTGTTGTTATTCTGTCTCTCACTGTTCAAATAAACCTACCATTACAATTATAGACTGATCATTTCTTTGTCAGTGGGCAAACGTACAAAATCAGCAGGGGATCAAATACTTTTTTCCTTCACTGTAATTGTCAATAAAAGCCTTTGACACTTATGGAATGCTTGTAATTATACTTCAGTATACCATAGTAACATCTGACAAAAATATCTCATAACACTGAAGCAGCAAACTTTGTGAAGACCAATACTTGTGTCATTCTCAAAACTTTTGACCACAACTGTATAAGCTAATGATCCATCATGTATGACATTCCTGGGAGTGTGTAAACGTATCATTTTTGTATGTTCTCTATAGTTATGTACTTGAAAATGTATCAATTTACCAATTCGGCACATTTGGGCAGACTTGATACAAAAATTGTCCAGTATTGCAACGGTTCACTGGATCAATCTGAAACTTTGCACACACACTGCTGCCATCTAGTGGCCAAAATCTAAATTGCGCCTAAACTGCAATATTATATTGTGGCCTTTCTTTTGCAAAGACGATGGAACAAATAAAATTGAAAACGCATGTTTTTTTGTTTGCATTATCTTTTACCAGATCTAATGTGTTATATTATCCTACATTAATTTCAAATTTCCACTAACTCCAAATTTGTTTCCTTTCAAATGGCATCAATAATATACATATCCTTGCTTCAGGTCCTGAGCTACAGGCAGTTAGATTTGGGTATGGGTCCGATCTTTAAGAGGTTAAAAGGTGAGTGGTGAAACGTCACAACTCTGCAACTCAGGCAACAACATTTTCTCCGAGTTTCCCCACTTGAAATTCCGGCCTGTAGGGTCATTCTAGTGAAACTTCCCAGTCGGAACTAGGAACTTCCGATAACTCCGATAGCACGTAAACACAGTTACCCACTTGCAGCTCTCTGACATCATATCATATGTCAACAAAAAAGTTGTTAATGGAAAGAACAAAATACAAATTGTAATGTTTTTCTAAGCTTTTGAACACATGCTTAAATTGATTTTTGTGCATGCATTTACGTTAACAGCTGTGATCATTTTCTTAATTGATAGGTATAACTGTTCTGTATCCAGCTAGACAATGTAACCAGCACAGAACACATTAGGCATGTGCTGTCTTGACAGGTCATTCAGCTAACTAATTATTGATTTATTGAAACTTCTATTCTAGTGTACTGATATGTTTCCTTTCATCTTCCTTTTGATTCAGAAATCGAAAGCAGCTCTGGACATACTTCTTATGGGCAAAAATAGAGCAAAACAATCATAGCTAGCTTTCTAATGACCTTTATCCTTGATGGTATTTCCCACTTAAAAGCACATGAATACACCAAACTCATTACGACATAAATGGTAACTACAACCTTCCCATTTGGTCATGAACGCAGCATTAGGGTGATTCCTCACAAAACTATAACAAAAATACATGATTTGGGGGATTTTCACAAAATGTAATCCAGGAAGATTGACATATTTTACATTTGTATCTTAAAGCATAATTGAGTATTGCTGCCTTGCTTCCGAGGCAGTTTGGAACTCTGTAGTGAGTGTTGCAACCGAGGACAGACCGCTTCAGCACTCGCCGGTCCCGTTCTGTGAGCTTGTGGCCTACCACTTTGTGGTTGAGCCATTGTTGCTCCTAGACATGTCCACTTCACAATAAAAGCACTTACAGTTTGAAGCGGGAGTGAGTGGGTGTGACAGTTGAGGGTGACAGATTCGAAAAAGATGGCGGAGGCGGACGATGAAGTGGATTATGAATCTAATGGCGGTAGAATCAAGGAGGATTGGAATGTTGTTCAAAATAATGGAAAAAAATAGCAAATAGGGTATAGTGAGGAGAATGTCCCTTTATATCTTTTTGGAGTAAGGTTTGTTAATGAGGAGTAGCTTATATAAATACCAATCTTGAGGTATCCATTTGAGCTATCCAAACTGGTGGAGAGGGTGATGGGTAAAGTGAAGGATGTGAGGATCACGAGAGGCGGGTTTGTTTTGAGTTTTTGTACTTCTGCGGATCAGAAGGAACGTGTGTTGAGGCTCTCCCGATTTGAAAAGTGTGACGTGTCGTGTGTGGCTCTTCGGAACAGGGCACCCCTCAAGGGGGTAATAGCTGGCGTCTCGTGGGAAGTTGATGTTAAAGAGATTAAAAATATTCCTGGAGTGAATGATGCACATCGGACGAATCGAGTGGCGAATTATGAAAAAGTGAAGAGTATCTGTTCTTTTGTTTTTTGATATGGAGTCTCTCCCTACTCAAGTGCAGTTGTGTTATATAAACTACAAAGTCAGAGCATTTATCCCAAGACCAATGCAGTGTGATCACTGTAAAGCTTTAGGTCATGTGTGAAGGGTTTGCAGAAGGGAGAAACCGAGATGTCCAGGTTGTGGAAAATATCCTTTAATGTGTCATAAAAGTGATGAAAAAGTGAAATGTTGCAATTGTGGTGGGAACCATGAAGCCACATCTTTTGAATGCCGGACAAGCGAGAAAGAAAATGAGGTGGCCAAAGTTAGGGTTATACAGAGCATTTCCTATGCAGCAGCGGTTAAAAGGGTTGAGGGTTTGAATGGTGCTCCTGAAGAGTCCATGGTGGTGGATAGGCCTTAAATGCAAGCTGCAGGGGTTGCCTTTCAACAAGATGACCCTGACATTTTAAAGGTTAAAAAGGTGGACTTTGTGGCCTTTATCGCAATGGTGATTAATGGAACTGCCAAGGTGGAGAAAAGATCTAGGAAGATAGAAATCATTGTGGTTGCGGCGGAACGGTTCCTGTGGATGAAAGATTTCTCAGCAAAATAGTTACATAGAATATTGTCAAAAGCCGTACCACCATCTCAGGCCCTAGAGACTGAGAAGGGAGATATGGAGATTTAAAAGAAGGAACAAATGACAGTTTTGTTGTCAATGTACTATTTTATTTGGGTGGATTTAGTTAGTTTCCCTATTATATATGGATTTTATTTTGTTACATGGAATATTGGCAAAAGCTGTATCACTCTATCAGGCCCTAGAGCCTGAGAAGGGAGATATGGAGAACTAAAAGAAGGAGGAAGTGGGAGTTGTTTGTTTTGGCAATGTACTATTTTTATTAGGGTGGAGTAAGTTAGTATCACTATTAAGTATGGATTAATTTTTATATTTTGTGGTTTCGGCAATACAATTTTTGGATGTAGTCCGCCATAAAACCCACAGAAGAAGAAGAAAGAAGAAGCACTTATAGTTGCCCAGGGCAGCTCTAGCAGTGCAGAAATTTTACAAACTGACTTGTTGGAAAGGTGGCATCCTATGACGGTGCCACATTGAATGTCACTGAGCTCTTCAGTAAGGCCATTCTACTGCCAATGTTTGTCTATAGAGATTGCATGGCTGTGTGCTCGATTTTATACGCTGGTCAGCAACGGGTGTGGCTGAAATAGCTGAATCCACTAATTTGAAGGCGTGTCCACATACTTTTCTATATATAGTGTATCATGGTCTTTTTTTGTTCTAGTTCCGTGAGGAATCAGCATTTACAAATATGTCTCATAAGTACAAACGAGAGCGAGGTCAATGATGTATGTATACTGCCAATGTAACCAATACAATAAGATACAACTGGTAAGACTGACTTCATGAAGAGAATTGGAATGGCCTAAACTAATGCCATTCAAATTCTGCGACGTTGACCCCGAAAAAAGTAAACAAGATTGCCATGAAATAATTCTCAAATAGAAATCCATCCATCCAACAATTCCTGGTAAAGTTTAGGTACGTGTATTTGTCCGTATGTATATATGTTTCTGCCTGACCAAAAAATACGCATAAACAGTAAAGCAGATCTTCCTACTCTGTGCTGCACCCTAAATACGCAGCCATCTTCAGGCAGGCATAGGCTACGATCAAGTCTGAATTTAAGCATTCTGCTCAAAACTGCAGTTGCTCGGTGCATGAGTCCAGTCTGAGTCCTCATAACAATCATATAACTGCTAGCTAAGTAACACAAGTGTTGTACTCACCAATATGTGCTCCAGTGTGATGTTACTGAAACATTTGTAATGTTGTAACTTTTGAATGGAACATGCTCCACCCCTATTGTGTAATGAAACGAAGAGGGTTTCCGCCATTTTAAAGTCTGGGTGGTTATTCCTATGGGTTGTAGTCACATATGCTATCTATAATGGCACAGATATAAAGATGAGTCCTCCATCTACCTCTATGGGATTTTGTAATAGTATTTGGTAAAAAGCAAAGGCACTCGAGAAAAGTGTGCGCAGTGCTCATGAGCCAGCCAACTCACACCTCACAAATGTTGCGTTCACTCCTCGTTTCAAGTCGAAGATGCACTGGTCGGGGCTTATTTATGGACGAAGGTATGCAAGTGAGACTGTATTGTAGCTAAATAAGCATGGACAATATATATTCCGATAATTAGAGAATGATAGATAATGTATTTATTTATTTAGCTGTAAATTCGTATAGTAGCGGTTAGCGGAGTGTACCACAACTCCACAGTATGGGTTCTCCATTATATCACTTCACGGAACTAACACAGATAAATAGGGCAAACCAGTTTGGTTTATACCATACATATCCTGTACATACAGTACGACTAATTAAACTTGAAACGATTGCTTTCAGGCGGTCCCTGAAAAATCAGCAATAAAACGACCTAATAAAAAATAACTGCAGCAAGGCCAAACTACCTCTAAAGGAAGAACTGTATATGTTTGTGTAATTTTATACTTTGAGTGTCGACAATGCATTTTGGCCTCACATTTTTAAGAATAAAATGTGTAAGGCTTCCCCTAGAAAGGGTACAGTGGGCCGAGGAACAGAAATGTTTGAGTACCCATTGGACTAGACTAGGTTCTCTATAGGGCTACAAAACACAGTATTGATTACCTATTCATTGTCATATGATCTCATGAAGCGCAAAGGAAAAACTCATATCACCACTGGGCACACACTGGTTGAATCAATCAAATCAAATTTGTATTTGTCACATGCACCGAATACAACAGGTGTATGTATACCTTAGCGTGAAATGCTTACTTACAAGCCCATAACCAACAATGCAGAATTTTTTCCAAAGTAAGTAAGAAAATATTTGCACAAAAAAAATATTTAGAAATCAAATAAAGTACGAAAAATAAGTAACACAATAAAATAACAATAACGAGGCTATATACAGGGGGTACTGAGTCAATATGCGGGGGTACAGGCTAGTCGAGGTAATTGGGGTAATATGTACTGTACATGTAGGTAGGGGTAAAGTTTTGGGCTCCCGAGTGGCGCTGTGGTCTGGCACTGCATCTCAGTGCTAGAGGCGTCACTACAGACCCTGGTTCGATTCCAGGCTGTATCACAATCCGGCCGTAATTGGGAGTTCCATAGGGCAGCGCACAATTGGCCCAGCGTCGTCCGGGTTTGGCCTGGGTAGGCCATCATTGTAAATAAGAATTTGTTCTTAACTGACTTGCCTAGTTAAATAAAGGTTAAATAAAATAAAATAAAAGTGACTATGCATAGGTAATAAACAGCGAGTAGCAGCAGTGTAAAAAATGGGGTCAATTCAAATAGTCTGGGTAGCCATTTGATTAACTGTTTAGCAGTCTTATGGCTTGGGGGTAGACGCTGTTAAGGAGCCTTTTGGACCTAGACTTGGCGCTCCAATACCGCTTGCCGTAGCAGCAGAGAGAACAGTCTATGACTAGGGTGGCTGGTGTATTTGACCATTTTTAGGTCCTTCCTCTGACACTGCCTGGTATAGAGGTCTTGGATGGCAGGAAGCTTGGCCACAGTCATGTATTGGGCCGTACGCACTACCATACCAAGCGGTGATGCAACCAATCAGGATGCTCTCAATGGTGCAGCTGTATAACTTTTTGAGGTTCTGAGGACCCATGCCAAGTCTTTTTAGTTTCCTGAAGGGATGTTGTCATGCCCTATTCATGACTGTCTTGGTGTGTTGGACCATGATAGTTTGTTAGTGATGTGGATGCCAAGGAACTTAAAGCTCTTGACCCGCTCCACTACAGCCCTGTCGATGTGAATGGGATCATGCTCGGCCCCCCTTTTCCTGTAGTCTACGATCAGCTCTTTTGTCTTGCTCATTTCGTTGTTGAGGTAGAGGTTGTTGTCCTGGCACCACACTGCCAGGTCTCTGACCTCCTCCCTGTAGTCTGTCTCATCGTTGTTGGTGATCAGGCCTACCACCATTGTGTCGTCGGCAAACTTAATGATGGTGTTGGAGTCGTTTCATTTCCATGAAATTACGTTGAACCAATGTGGAATAGACGTTGAATTAACGTCTGTGTCCAGTGGGAAGGTGTTGACTGTAAACAGAGCACCGGAAACTACCTGTGGTCCCATGATCTATAAGTACTAAGGTCACTACATTATTAATACCATATCCTAATGGGATGTCCATGTGTACTCTACTGTATGTCGGGGCGGCAGATAGCTTAGTGGGTAAGAGCGTTGTGCCAGTAACCGAAAGGTCGCTGGTTCTAATCCCCGAGCCGACTAGGTGAAAAATCTGTCGATGTGCCCTTAAGCAAGGCACTTAACCCTAATTGCTCCTGTAAGTCGCTCTGGATAAGAGCGTCTGCTAAATGACTAAAAATTTAAATGTAAATGATGCTGTTTGGTGTCACCCACAGCTGCTTGTGTCCGGCAGCAGCACCGTGGCCTGAACTCTGCAGACAGCCACTATGATGGACTGTACCCAGGCCACATCCCCACCAACCCCATCCAGAAAGCCCTGTTGGCTGTCGGCTCCGGGGTGGCAGCCCTGCAAGACCCCTACAGACATGGTGAGAGGGATGCCCACTTCCAGTTGTGATACTTTCAAATGGTCATTTTGCATCTGTAGGGAGTTTGGCATGCTTATCTGTGCTTACAGAACATGTGAGTAGGCTGTGTTCCCTGTTTCACTTTCCTTTCTTTTGCATTTGTATCTCAAACGATTTGAATAAGTTTCATTACGCACAGTAACCGATACCAAGCAGGGTTATTTAATGGTTATCATGTGTCATTTAGATCCCTAGTTATCAAGGTGTGGAAAACACTGTGAAGTTTTCGAGAAAAAAAAAAAGGAAACTTAAAGAGTCCTAGTGAAACTATGTCGTAGATGTAATTTTGATTTCAACAAGGGTGAGAAATAACTTGAAAGTTACTCTTTTGGTATAACATACTGTACTGCATTTTCTCAATAAAAAAGTACCACATTTCTCTTCACTGTAATTCGTGTTCCCCATGTAGACATGGTGGCAGTGCTGGGAGAGACGACAGGACACCTGGCCCTGATGACGCTCCGGGACCGAATGAGAGGAGACCCTGAGGGCTATACCATTCTAACGTATGTCACAACCTCTGCTGTCTATCTCACTCTGTTTACGTACACCCTGAAATATACATCTCTATGATTTAAATAAGTTATGTGTGTACAATTGCTTGTCTGTGAATGCTCATGTGCGTATGTTTCACCTATTTCTGTGTTAGAGAGCGCCCACGGATCCGACTTTCCACATTGGATCTGTCCAAGATGGCCTCCCTTCCGGATGGATCCTTTGGGAGAGAGTACCTGCGCTTCCTTGAGGACAATGTGAGTTTATGAAGGACATGATGGATCTCTTTACAGAGGAGGCGTCGTGGTTATTTGCCAATCCTCATATCCCTCTATGTCTCTCTTTCTCAGAGGGTGACCCCTGACTCGAGGGTGAACGTGAAGTTTGTGGATAATGAGGAGTTGGCGTACGTCATGCAGAGGTACCGAGAGGTCCACGATTTACTGCACACCTTACTAGGCATGCCCACTAACATGCTGGGTGAGTCTGGGGTAAAGGGATTCACTGAGAGTATTGGTATTAGTGTGTTTCACTACATATAATTTCTTTCTCACTTTCTCAAACTCAGGTGAAGTGGCAGTAAAGTGGTTTGAGGCTGCTCAAACTGGCCTGCCCATGTGCATCCTGGGAGCAGCGTTGGGACCCCTCCGTCTGTCCACAAGGTGCTGCCCATCAGGCTCTCTTCTTATTCATACTTTATGTAGTAATATAAACCAGGGGCCTTTCAGGAGACTGACTGTCTGCCATGATGAATAGGAAGTAGTCTTGGTCTTCTCGTTACATTTCTGCAATGTTCACTGAATACGTCCCAAGATTTATCTGTGATGTCATCAGTCTCCAGGAAGTTATACTGTATATTCTAAGGGAGACTGGTGGTGAATGGAACATACACTTCCTGGACACCTCTGATGTTTGGTAATCAACCACACACCTGAGCAGCCCCCTGAGGTGTAAAGAGAACTGAAATGTAGGTGGATGACTTCCTTCAGGGAACTGAGACGATATGCTGTGTCATTTCAAGGATCAAATAACTATTGCTTAGTTGGTTTATTTGCAAGTGTCACAGAGCTAGTTGAGCTAGTTATGATCAACATACTGTAGTTATTGACTGAAGGGAATGGGATTCTGCCTTGTGAAAGAATTACAGTTCACATGTATTTATTTTCTAGTCTAATTTCCTTCCTGGCTGAAAAACATCCCTTGTGTGTGGAAACTAATACTTACTGAATGTGTCATCATGATTTTTCTGAGTATTGGCTTTGACTGTAAATTATTTCTGCTCTGTAATACAATAACCGTTGACATCACAGTCTGGTATCTGTACAGTAATGTAATTATTACGGCCTGACTGTTTCATTGTGGCTCTCCCGCAGTCGTCTGGAGCCCTTGGTGACGTCCCTGGGACCATGGGCTGTGAGGAATGGCCGGCAGGCCCGCTGTGTCCTCAGCATCTTCTATGAGCGCCGCTGGGAGCAGAGTCTGGAGAACCTGAGAGAGGAGCTGAACATCGAGCCGCCCCCGCTCACCATCAGGGCCACCAGCCAGAAAGCCACATTAGACTCTTAGCACTGACCTCGAATGTCAGAGGTCACACTGTACAACCAGATGGGAAGAATGCAGGGACTCTTTGGAGGGATGTCATACAGTAATTTAGGCATTGTATGTGGGCTGACTGTGTCATAGCAATTGTGTCAAGCTTCCCCCATGTGTTCAAGTGAAGGAATTAAAGGCTAATAGTCACAGTGGGTGCAGAGGATTACCAGAGGGCTGGATGCAAGTTTCACCATCCAATTATTTCAGATCTACAGGAGTGCAAGTTTCACCATGGCACAGACCGTGGCTATACTTAGAATATGGCACATATTAGTAAATTATTGCATTTTATCCATGCTACCTGAGACATGAAACAGCTAAGTGGGAGGGCATACAGGCAGGCAGGAGGGCATACACGCAATTTGCCTAAATGGCAATGGAAACACTTCAACCTCTTCATTTTTATTTGACACTGTAGCTATGTTTTTGCGAAAGAGTGTATTTGTTAGGTGTGACGTCATTACGTTCAGCTGTTTTTAAAAGTCACCTTGTCCTAGAAAGATTTACACAGTTACCAAATGTCACGCCAGGGTAAGCCTACACGAAACACAGCCCTTATTTGAAGTGGTTTCTAAAAATCCCCTATGGGAAAAAATGAATGGTGGAAAAAACGATTTGAACCATTTCACTGTTTGACTGTTAGCTTTTATGGGTATTATGGCTCATACTGTGGTCCTCTATGGTCTTCTATATCTGCCATTTTCATTACATATGTCGCAATGATTCCATGGAAACCTGCCGATTGAGTGCAAGGCACTTTTTGTAACACAACCTTGTTGAGGGTCTTGTAGGTCATGGCTAGAAGTGATAGGCTACAGCTTTTGTAAAATTAATGTCAAAAGGTGATTGTTTTATTTTATTTTAGCTAACCTAAACCCTAACCCTTTTCCTAAGGCCTTAACCTAATTCATCTAACCTGCTACGTTAATTCTCCTAACCTGCTACTAAAAGTCAAATCTAAAAAAAGCTGTAGGCTACATATTCCATCTACTCAAAACCGGGTCTTGTATTAGGCCTACCAGCTGGCATTCTTCAACCACCTAATCAACACAAGGCTGGGCAGACCGAGAACAAAGGAGAGTATGTTGCTGCCAATGGAAGCTGCCAGTTAGACTGCGAGCTGGAAATGAGTGGTTATTTAGTCATCAATTGATGACTGTTGATAGAAAAAGTAATGTCTAGTCTGGTATCATTCAAACACTAAGACTCAAAAAATGTTCTATCTGACATGGTCCTATTGGTATCACACATGGCACATTTACTGTAAAGAATGGCAGTCATGTAATATGTGTTTTATTTGCCAATATGTATTCATGATGAGCACAGTGCTGTTTATGTATCTCAGGGGTGAGATGTGTCGTTCATCGATAAACAATTTGCACTTTGTTGATGCCTGTTTCAATTACTCTGGGATTAGTACAGTTGGCCTACAGCATTATGAAAAGACTAAGGGCTCTATTCAATCAGCCGAGGTCGAGGTCATTAAAAAAATACACCCGCTCTTAATATAAAAAATATTTTCACATGACCCTACCCTTTACTGTAAAACAATTTTGCGCACCCTCTCCCCTCATAAAATGTACTCGGAAATAATTATTACCACCATAAATAATAACTGTAGAAACCCTGTGTTTATAAACGTGGGTATGGCCTTTACCACTTCAGCATGAATGAATGCCAGGAACAGCGGGACATGATTTTTGTTGTTGTTGCCTGATTTAGATAGGCCTATGTTTCCACTTATAATTTCCGATATTTTGGTAGGCTATTTGTTACAACTTGTCTATTATTAGATACATGCAGCTTCTCATTTGTCATTATACGTTGCCCTAGAAGACTAAATAAACCCATGTTCACCAGAATAACGTCATAAATGATAGAATGAATGCTTCAATCTAGTTGACATCGGTAAAGGTCTCTGTCATCTCTGCTTCTTTTAACGAGCAAAGACGTTCAGTCTTGGCTCTACTCATTACATGTTCACCGAATACATCCCAAGATGTATCTGTGATGTCATCAGTCTTCAGGAAGTTATACTGTATATTCTAAGGGAGAAAATGCAATAACTAAACAAGATGCTGAAATAAATAAATCATATTTCTCCACTCCTGTTCCCCAGCAAAGAAAATTGTAGAGCCTCACAATCATCACACATAACATAGCCGCCACTGTTATCATCCTCTTTTACCATTTCACCAAATGTTTACCAAGCATTACTTTTCTGGCCCTCCCTTCTCTTTATTGTAAACGCTCCATTTCGCAGCTATTTCTTATTGAATTAAACTCTGACATTGTCTGTTTTGCTTCCTAACTTTTTCTGCACGTTCCCAATAGCATTTGGCGATTGGCGTGTAGGTTATTTGGTGCGTGTACAGTTCAGTTAGGCCCTAAAGCTTAGGCCAGATAGCCTAAAATAATAAAAGAAAAACCTATATGTAGCCTATAGATATAAATTGCACAAGAACTATACATTTATGGATGTTCTCTTTATTCACCCCGCCCGGATATAACCGCGGGAACTGTGGGGTATGAGTCAACCCGCGCATCACTATGACAAACGCTACATTGCCCCCTCCTGTTCATTTTTAGATTGTGTCGCCTGTATTGCGTCTGGTATTTCATTAATTTTATTTTCACAGAGGGATGGATGGAAAGTGGGATGTGAGTTTCAATAGAGACATTCATTGCATATAATCAGACAATCCAACAATATTTGTATGCATATGACAGGAACTTCTGGATCAACCAGTCCTGCAGACAGGAGTCTCTTTAAAAGATAGAAAAGGTCTCAAACATTCACTTCACTTACAGTAAGTTGATTATCAGATCATAACAGTATAAGAAATATAAATAGCATACTCCTAAATCCAAAATGAATAGTGTTTGGGACATACTTCATCACTGACAAATTAGGACTACTGTATAATTTGATCGACAGACTCATACAGAAATCTCTACAGAATCATTTCTTCAGATTAAAATAAACAAATAATAAATTAGAAACATATCTCTCGTAAAATAACTGTCTGCATACCTCTTCAATAACAGACATAAGGGCCTAATTTTGGCCAATTTGATTACATTGAAATACATTGTGAAGCTTTGATAGTATTCTATTAGTATTATGTACAAATATTATAAGTAATTCAGTAAAATTTTATCAGCAGGTATAATGCAGTACTACTTGTTATAAGCATTAATGAGCCCTTTCACTGTTATATTATCAACTCATATGATATGCCTTATGAAAGTGTTACCCGTAATTCTATATAATTGACACTACAGACAGTTACAGTACTTCAGAGGTCAGTGCAGTATTGTGACACTGCGGTCAGCCACAGCAAATGCTGGCATCAGCGGGCCACTAAAAGCGTGTCTGACCGAGTGCAACACGGCCCTGGAGTCTGGGTCATAAAATACCAGGGTCTGACTGGGCCAGTCCAGGAGTAGCCCCAGACTCTTGGGCTTGTGGACCACGTGCAGGGGCGTGTTCTTCCCCGCATGGCAGAAGGAGAAGTCCCCATCGTATTTGGAGAGCACCCAGGACTGGACGTTGTAGCCGAGGCGGGAGTCGTTGCCCGAGCCCTTGCGCCCCATGCTGGAGTAGCATACCCCCACCTTGAAGGCCCCGCTCTCACCCACGTCAATCACCCAGCTGTGGGTGCCGGAGGAGATGGCCAGGGTGCCCAGCGCATTGGGCCAGCTGTCGAAGCGTGCCGGGTCGTAGGGCGGGGACTGGCGTGACCGCTTAGGCAGGAAGGTCAGAGTGCAAAGGTCTTCTGAGAGGGACAGTACGGAGCTGACGGTGCGCTCGTCAAATGTCAGATTTGCTGAACCGTAAGCTTAAGGGAGAGAGGGAAGAGAAGAGTGTATTTTTATTCATAATTAATTAAGCACTTATTGCCAGTTGTTCAGACACTATTAACTGCAACTATTTGAAACTACTGTTTCCTGAACAACCAGAGGTTGCCCTGGCCTATATTATGTTACCAGTTGGCCCCAACAGTATGGCGCTGGCCCACAGGCCCCTCATGAGTTTGCTGTCACTGCAGCTGGTGTTCAGGTTGAGATGGTCAGTGTCACAAGGCTCACCCACCCCCTCTGCCTCCTCAATCCTGATACACACACAAACACACACAAGAGGCAAGTCATGTGAATCTGACTAATGAACAACGCAGGATTGCTTCACCAAGTGGTTGGGCAAAAATACATGTCAAAATATAATATTTACCTCTCAGCTATTTCCTGGCCAGAGGTCTGAAACACAAGAGAGCGTCAACGATCATTTACAGCAATCAAGTGTATCATTATTACCATCATCATCATCATCGTTTGCACCACCATCAGCACTCTTGTTCGCCCCTTCTATTTTTCCATCCTTCTTTCTTCCACATCTATACACTCCCGCATCCCACCCTCTATTGTCACTCTCAATCTTTTATATACACCCTGGATTGCTGATGCTATGTATTAGGATGCTTTGAAGCCACCGGTCAGCCATATTGGCACTCCCCAGTAAGAGCAGTCCTCCATAGGAATGTATGGAATATAATGTAAAAGTATGCATTAAAGGGGCAATCTGCAGTAACTACATTCGTTTTTGGACTTCTAAATTAATGATATGTACCCATTGATTCTTGAAGAATATAACTTATAAATGCCTCATGACCTTAGTTCAACTGTCGTACCCCATCAGTACCCAAAATATAAGCTTGTTTTACTCCAATGTTTGTAAACAACGTGAATGTAAACAAACACTGTATAGCCTCAAAACATAGTTAAAACTATTTTTATATAATGGACGGTCAGTCCTTGCATTCATAGCTCTGTATATGAATTTGAGAGTCGTTACATTTCTCCAGCCCCGTCCCTCAGCTTCTTAGCGAAACAGTAGCGGAGAGATCGCTTTGTTATTGTTTCAACTGCTGATTGCCGCATTAAGGTGACTGTAATAGAATCAATGTGGCAAAAACAAATGTAGACATCAATAAATGCAATTCTATAGCTTCCAAAATATTTGTTACAATGGTGGGGGAGTGCTAAGATGGAGGCATGGTGGCTTCAACACAGTGCCCCCATTAGTCATCTAGTGTATATATAAATCATTGGTCTCTCCCTCCCTACCTGTACCTATCTCCCTTACTCACTGCCAGCTGTATGTCCGGTGTGTTTGTGAGGGTGTGCACCAGGCGTGTGCGTGTCTGTGTGAGCATAGCCAGGGCCTGGCCCCAGTGGGCTCTCTGGGTGAGGAGGCACTGCTCCACCCTCTCCTCCTCCCTCTGCACCGCTTCCAGCAGCCGCTGTTCCTCCTCCTCCACAGCCTCCCTCACCACACTGACCTGGGCCACCACTTGCTCCCGAGCCCCGCTCGCCTCCACCTGCATAGACACACAGCAGAGGGCATAGGACACACATCAAAAAGACATGATGGAATCTATTAGATATCTGTGTGTAGAGCTTGCCATTCCGAAGCTGTGTGTAGTGTAAGCAAATAAGGGACTGAGTGTGAGTGTAACAGGGCTGCTCACCTGCAGTGCCCGCTCTTTGGCAGTCAGGGTCTGGTTGATAAATAGCTCGATGCGCTTGGCCTGCAGCTGCATTTTCTCACATATGTCAACCAGTTGGTTCTGTTCAGGACAACACACACATTCAGTGACTGGCATGAAAAAGACTAGTGTTGGACTTGAAAACCACAGAGCTGATCAGGTACATTTTCAAAAGCAGGGACTCCTATCCTGATTAGCCTATTCCTGTAGTGCTGAACTGCCATCACCAACATGTAATTGTGTATCCTGAAATAGAAAATAATATAGAAGAGCAGTGATGATAATTGATACTGCTTGTATGGAAAATGTTTTGAAAGGCTTCTTGCATCTTCCCAACAGCTTGAAATTCTTGTCTCCTCACATTCCACAAGACATCAACAGGGGAAACTCCTCAGTCTGGTGTGGGAAAAGTGTGGCACACCCTACACACCCACCAGGCATGTGAACACACACTTTCGAAACACAAACCAGCTGGTCCTTTGTACTGTAGTACCCCAGGTAACCAACGGTATACTCAGTTTGCCTGTTGCATTCTCACTCCTAACTCTAGGTAAACAAAGTCTCCTGGCCCCATTCACTGTGACAAAGGTCCATATGACGCACAAGCTGCAGCTTAAATGTAACTGCCCAAAAAGGACATGGTATTATTTATAGGTGGTATATTCTAATGGTATTACAACAAGAGACTACATCTGGATAATTTCCTTTCAGGAAAAGTCTGGGCACTCACCCTGACCGCTGTCACTCTGCTGGCCAGGGGTGTCACCGTGTGGCCCTGGCAGGATCCCACTATGGCGCAGTGCGAGCATATGAGTTTCTGCTCGGAGATGCAGAACCAGTCCAGGTCTGATTCATGTTCCATGCAAAGTTCCGATTCACCTGAGAATATACCCGATTCTGAGTCGGAGGTGGTCACCGCTGATGTAGCGGCAGCCTTTCCAGACAACCCGGAGACGACTTTAGCTGATTGAGTTTCATGCTGGAGTACATCCAACGAGAAGAAAATCGGCTGTTGTAAATCCATATTAATGTCTCCCGAACTTTCTCTAACTTCCACTCCAGCGTCTGGGTCGTCTCGTAAGGACACAGGTGTTCAATCACGTGATTCTGGCTCCGCGCTCATGGCACGTCAAATAGCCTACTGAAAAAGCCTACTAGGCTAATTGAACGCGACAGGTGGCTTCAGTAGCCTATCTACTGCAGTTATAACACAGGTGTATCAAGGTATGAACACGGAAGTAACACAGACACTAGAGCTGAAAAGCAAGTTTAGCAACATCTGCAGCAACAGCGGTCAGTTTCAATGACAACGATTTTTGTTCAGATGCCCATCATTGTTTTTAGGCTACCTCCTTTACCTGTAAGATGACACAGTGTTTCCATATTGTCATTTGACCTCATAACATCCTCAATCGCAATGACATTTTACATTTTAGTCATTTAGCAGACGCTCGTATCCAGAGCGACTTACAGTTAGTGAGTGCATACATTATTCTTTTATTTTTTATTATATATTTTATTTTTCATACCCCCCGTGGGAATCGAACCAACAACACTGGCGTTGCAAACGCCATGCTCTACCAACTGAGCTACATCCCTGCCGGCCATTCCCTCCCCTACCCTGGACGACGCTTGGCCAATTGTACGCCGCCCCATGGGTCTCCCGGTCGCGGCCGGCTATGACAGAGCCTGGATGACCCTCTCTAGTCGAATTGTAGGCTTACATTTATTTTATTTTATTTAATAGGATCCCCATTAGCCGACGCCAATGGCGACAGCTAGTCCGACACATAACGAAAAATACATTATAAAAATACTTTACAATTAACATTTTTTTTAAATGTAAAGACGAGGAGGAGGGGGAGGGGGAGGAGGACGACTGTATGGACATTATATCTGAATTACCGACTGACGTGAATCTCCTCTTGAAACAGACTGTAATCTGGGACCAATGACGTCTCACACTCTCAGAAAACCTACATGATCTTTTAGCTTTCCGTTAGAAAACCTACATGATCTTTTAGCTTTACATTTATTATAGTTTAGTATAGGCTAAATAGTCCAACAATAGTTGGGGCTATGTATTTTAATATTGTATAATTATTTTTAAAAATAGGCCTAGATTTAGCCTCGGCTATCCTGAAATGGTATAGGCTACGCCTATATGCCAATGATGACAGTTTAGTTTGAGACTCTTGTGCCGCGTTCAAAACAACTGGGAACTCGGAAAAATACGAGCTCAGACTGGGAAAAATCGATTTGAACGGTCATCCAACTCAGAATTCCAACACGGGAACTCGGGCCTCTTTCTATAGCTCCGACCTGAAAATCACTGACGCCACGATTTGAGTTCCCAGTTGTTTTGAAAGCGGCAACATGTCCAAGTTTCTGACTTGCAATTCTGAATTGGAGGACCATTCAAAGTCTGTGCATGTTTTTTTTCCGAGTCCCAGTTGTCTTGAACGCACTAAAGTCAGAGATCTCCGAGTTCCCAGTTGTTTCTAAATGCAGCAATATGCACATGACTGATGATATTGGAGGTCGTTCACTTCATGTCCGAAACTCTGATAGGACTACCCGGAGTTTCTGATTTGGGAAGTATCCAAATCAACCAATAGGAAGCTCTATGCAAATAATTTACGTTCATTTTAACTCGGAGGTCCCGAGTTTCCACCTGGACGTCAACGCGGTATTTAGAACAGTTTATAAAGTAAATTGCGTAGTGTAAACCCCACAGTAAATGTGTAGGCTAATCTAGGTTTATAGCCTATGCCTAGCCCTTTTGGCCATTTTAATTAGGCCTAAATAAACATAAAATCAAATGTATTTAAAGTGCAATTTCAGAGATGCATTTCCCTTGGCAGAAATGAAATGCACAAAAAGGGAAAGGGGGATAAAAACAGTTTAATTTTGAAGGAGGAAACATGACTCCTCGGGGACTCCCAGCCGATCCATGTATTTTAACTATTCCACAGCTAGCACACCTGTTTGAAATTGTCAACAAATCATCAAGCTCTTGACTAGGCGAATCAGGAGTTAGTTCAGGGCTACAACAAAATTGCGAAACGTCTAGGTTTGAGAACCACTGCACTAAATAATGCAGAACACCTGAATCAGTGTATGAATCGAATATCTAGGCCTACTCTACAATCACAAAACAGGGCAGGGGCCATCCAACGGTTGTTCCATCCATGGGGTACTAGTGCCTGGTACCCGGAAATCCTACAGCTTCTGTTTCGCCCTTAAATTACAGATGACTGTCGAAGTACACATGAAGACGCAATGGAAACATGATGGCGTCAGGAGAGAAATTGGTGGCGCTCCAAAGAAATCCCCGTCTTTGATTGGAGAATCGAATCGGACACCTTTAAGTCAAGAGAATTAAGAACGCAAAATATGTAACGTTTTTGGGGATTGGACAGAAGGTTTTCAAAACTGTATTTTCATTGGTTGAAAAATGTTTAGCCTCTTCGTCCCTCCCCCAACTCTTGCCTCGTTTTCTTCTACGCCAGCGGTATCGCGGAGGTTTGTTAGCGCGTGGGGAGGACCAAGAATCGGGCAACGGTTAATCCTATTTAACCAAACTGGCAGTAAATCGGGGCTAAGGGTTGTAGCCCTGATCTAAAATGGATCGTTGAGATAGGCGATGGCTGGCATCGAATAGGTTTTAATATGAAATACCTGTCAGAACGTAAACAGATAGACTTATGTAATGGATTTTAGGCCTAAATAAAGGAATATCAAATGTATTTAAAGTGCAATTTCAGAGATACATTTCCCTTGCCAGAAATAAGACACACAAAGGGAAAGGGGGATAAAAAGTCGCATTAAAAAATACAAATACAATTATTTTGAAGGAGGAAACAATATTTCATCCAGACAGGTGGTTGAGGGCCAACAACAACTAAACAAAACAGCTAAATCTGGGTTTCTCAAACCTCTCCTTGGGTAACCCCCTCCCCCTCCCCTTCCATGTATTTGAGCTATTCCACAGCTAGCACACCTGGTTCAAATGGTCAACTAATCATCAAGCCCTTGACTAGGTGAATCAGAATAAAGTCAATTAGTCCAGGACTACAACAAAATTGTGAAGCGTCTGGGGGTCCCCGAGGAGAGGTTTGACAACCGCTGAACTAAATAACGGAAAACACATGAAACAGAGTGTAGAAATCTACTCTGACTCGAATATCTACTCTAAATCTAACAGGGATTAAAATCACATAGGACATGGCAGCGGCCATCCAAGGTTTGTTCCATCCATGGGCTACCCCTGTCTGGCACCCGGCAATCCTACCCTGCTGTTTTCGCGCTAAAATAACAGATCACTGTCGGAGTACACAGGAAGAAACAATAGAAACGTGATTGCGTCAGTAGAGAAATGGGTGGTGCTCCAAAGAAATCACCGTCTTTGATTGGAAAATCGGATCGGACGCCTTTACGTCAAGAGATTAAGAACGCAAAATTTGTAACGCTTTTTTGGATTGGACTGAAGGTTTACGAAACTGTATTCTTAGTGGTTGAAAAATGTTTAGCTTCTTCGTACCCTCCCCAAAATCTTGCCTGGCTTTCTTCTACGCCAGCGGTGTGGGGAGGACCAGATTCGGGCATCGATTGACCCTATTTAACCGAACTGGCAGTAAGTCGGTTCTGGGGGGTCGCCCTGACGACTTTTAAACGAGTAGATCGCCTCACCTGTTTTTACATTTCGCCCCTTGATCGACCGCACTTCCAATGTCGGATTTCAAGCTCGGGATTGTTCGACTTGGCCGTGTGGCCGGGAAGGTGAGCTGGATCCGAGGGCTGCCATGTGCGACAAGAAGGGGAGGGGATCACAAAAGCTCTTACAAAATGGCTCGTTGAAATCGAATATATTTTAATATGGAAAACGGACGGACATAAGTCGTGGATCTTTTTAGAAATCTAGGTGGCCTAATGTAAATGTTAAGCTGAATTCGTTTTCTCACGAAGCCGCCCAGAACAAGCCTACATTAATTAGCTAGCCATGCTGAAGCTAGTTACATTTAACCGACGTTCGTACCTAACTAACTAATTTATGGACGCAACGATGGCATGGGTCAATGTTAAAAAAGAAAAAAATATCCTGGCCTCCAAATGCACACTTCACTAACGGTCAAGCAATTGTGATGTAGTTAACTGGCGACCCTGGCTAGTGAAGTAGTAGGAAGCCATTGCCACGCTCTATCCAGAAACCCCTTGCAACGTGACTGAGCACCGGCATGACAACTCTCAAGTAACGTTTGTTAGCTGGTGTTTTGGCTAACTACGGTATATTTTGAACTAGCTTATTTTTATCTTTACATTTTGAAGGCTGACAAACTTCGTCTCCTATGTGCCATTATTATTGACATGTAGCTAGTATTTTGTTTAGGCTAGCTACGTCAAACAACATTTTTACCTGACGAATTTGAACAGTGACATGATTATTTGCGGGTCCTCATGTTTTTACCTAGAATAGTTGTAACACTAGACTAGAGAACAGTTGGTAAACAATGAAATGTCACATGTAGAAATGAGAACCACTTGGACATATCACGTGTTATGGAGGGACGGAACATTAGTCCATCTAGAGACCGTATATAATAGTCCAACACCACAGTGCTGTGCTTTTGCATGCCAGCCAGTGTGATAGCTATGTTTTCTCAAAAGGCTTCTGTGTTTCATGATTGCTAACGTACTCAAAGCAAATTTAACTTGACTCAAGGTCTTGATTATACCATCACATCAGGTCATCTGATATGGTGTCATCTCACACACCTCATTGTTGTAATCTTGCCCCCTTGCTTTTAATCCCACACAATAATAGTGTAAACCCACATTACAGGTGGCAATAACTGTCCATTCTTTTTTCAGACAAAGTACACACTTATCGATGAACAGGACATACCATTGGTGGAGAACTATGCTTTCGAGGTAAGAGGGTGGGGATTTATGAGGCGGTTTTGTAAGGGTCATTCTAGTCAGACCATTCCCACGCTATCCTGGCCCTGGTAAAAACAACTGGACTTTTCTTGACTATGAGGCCAGGGATGGATGAATAAATGTCACCATATTTTACAGGCACGCATGGAGGTAGATGCAGACGGAAATGGGGCAAAGATCTTTGCTTATGCCTTCGACATTGGCAAAGGGCGCTGGGCTGGCAGGCCACTGCACGAGCTGCTCTGGTGAGTTGGTGTCCCATCCCCACAATCTGCTCCTAAATACAATACATCCTCATAGTCTGTCGGTTAGGGCAGCTTTTTGCCTTTATCAAACAAATGGCATGCTTCATATTTTGTGTGTGATGCTGGTAGACTGGTTGAGTCATAAGGCGATTTGAATGTTTATCCAGGGAGAAACACAGAGGAGGCATTGCTCCCAGCTTCCAAGTAGTCCACATAAACTCTGTAACAGTCGATAACCGTCTGGACAACCTGCGACTGGTCCCTGTGGGTTGGAGCCCCAAACCAGAGGAAATCTCCAGCAAGCAAAGGTATTACAGCTATGCACTTCTCCACTACAATTACTATAGCTACAGTTGAAGTCGGAAGTTTACATACACTTAGGTTGGAGTCATTAAAACTCGATTTTCAACCACTACACACATTTCTTGTTAACAAACTATAGTTTTGGCAAGTCAGTTAGGACATCTACTTTGTGCATGACACAAGTAATTTTTCCAACAATTGTTTACAGACAGATTTCACTTATAATTCACTGTATCACAATTCCAGTGGGTCAGAAATGTAAATACACTAAATTGACTGTGCCTTTAAACAGCTTGGAAAATTCCAGAAAATGATATCATGGCTTTAGAAGCTTCTGATAGGCTAATTGACATCATTTGAGTCAATTGGAGGTGTACCTGTGGATGTATTTCAAGGCCTAGCTTCAAACTCAGTGCCTCTTTGCTTGACATCATAGGAAAATCAAAAGAAATCAGCCAAGACCTCTGAAAAAAATGGTAAACCTCGGCAAGTCTGGTACATCCTTGGGAGCAATTTCCAAACGCCTGAAGGTACCACGTTCATCTGTACAAACAATAGTACGCAAGTATAAACACCATGGGACCACGCAGCTGTCATACCGCTCAGGAAGGAGATGCGTTCTGTCTCCTAAAGATGAACGTACTTTGGTGCGAAAAGTGCTAATCAATCCCAGAACAACAGCAAAGGTCCTTGTGAAGATGCTGGAGGAAACGGGTACAAAAGTATGTATATCCACAGTAAAACGAGTCCTATATCGACATAACCTGAAAGGCCGCTCAGCAAGGAAGAAGTCACTGCTCCAAAACCGCCATAAAAAAGCCAGACTACGGTTTGCAACTGCACATGGGGACAAAGATCGTACTTTTTGGAGAAATGTCGTCTGGTCTGATTAAACAAAAACAGAACTGTTTGGCCATAATGACCATCGTTATGTTTAGAGGAAAAGGGGGGAACTTGCAAGCCGAAGAACACCATCCCATCCGTGAAGCACGGGGTGGCAGCATCATGCTGTGGGGGTGCTTTGCTGCTGGAGGGACTGGTGCACTTCACAAAATAGATGGCATCATGAGGAAGGAAAATTATGTGGATATACAGTGAGGGGCAAAAAGTATTTGATCCCCTGCTGATTTTGTATGTTTGCCCACAGACAAAGAAATGATCAAACATTTTAATGGTAGGTTTATTTGAACAGTGAGAGACAGAATAACAACAAACGCATGTCAAAAATGTTACAAATTGATTTGCATTTTAATGAGGGAAATAAGTATTTGACCCCCCTGCAAAACATGACTTAGTACTTGGTGGCAAAACCCTTGTTGGCAATCGCAGAGGTCAGACGTTTCTTGTAGTTGGCCACCAGGTTTGCACACATCTCAGGAGGGATTTTGTCCCAGTCCTCTTTGCAGATCTTCTCCAGGTTACGAGGCTGACGTTTGGCAACTCAAACCTTCAGCTCCCTCCACAGATTTTCTATGGGATTAAGGTCTGGAGACTGGCTAGGCCACTCCAGGACCTTAATGTGCTTCATCTTGAGCCACTCCTTTGTTGCCTTGGCCATGTGTTTTGGGTCATTGTCATGCTAGAATACCCATCCACGACCCATTTTCAATGCCCTGGCTGAGTGAAGGAGGTTCTCACCCAAGATTTGACGGTACATGGCCCCGTCCATCGTCCCTTTGATGCAGTGAAGTTGTCCTTTCCCCTTGGCAGAAAACCCCCCCCAAAGCATAATGTTTCCACTTCCATGTTTGACGGTGGGGATGGTGTTCTTGGGGTCATAGGCAGCATGTCTCCTCCAAACACGGCGAGTTGAGTTGATGCCAAAGAGCTCCATTTTGGTCTCATCTGACCACAACACTTTCACCCAGTTCTCCTCTGAATCATTCAGATGTTCATTGGCAAACTTCAGACGGGCCTGTATATGTGCTTTCTTGAGCAGGGGGACCTTGCGGGCGCTGCAGGATTTCAGTCCTTCACGGCGTAGTGTGTTACCAATTGTTTTCTTGGTGACTATGGTTCCAGCTGCCTTGAGATCATTGACAAGATCCTCCTGTGTAGTTCTGGGCTGATTCCTCACTGTTCTCATGATCATTGCAACTCCACGAGGTGAGATCTTGCATGGAACCCCAGGCCGAGGGAGATTGACAGTTCTTTTGTGTTTCTTCCATTTGCGAATAATCGCACCAACTGTTGTGACCTTCTCACCAAGCTGCTTGGCGATGGTCTTGTAGCCCATTCCAGCCTTGTGTAGGTCTACAATCTTGTCCCTGACATCCTTGGAGAGCTCTTTGGTCTTGGCCATGGTGGAGAGTTTGGAATCTGATTGATTGATTGCTTCTGTGGACAGGTGTCTTTTATACAGGTAACAAACTGAGATTAGGAGCACTCCCTTTAAGAGTGTGCTCCTAATCTCAGCTCGTTACCTGTATAAAAGACACCTGGGAGACAGAAATCTTTCTGATTGAGAGGGGGTCCCTCATTAAAATGCAAATCAATTTATAACATTTTTGACATGCGCTTTTCTGGATTTTTGTTGTTGTTATTCTGTCTCTCACTGTTCAAATAAACCTACCATTAAAATTATAGACTGATAATTTCTTTGTCAGTGGGAAAACGTACAAAATCAGCAGGGGATCAAATACTTTTTTTCCCTCACTGTATTGAAGCAACATCTGAAGACAACAGTCAGGAAGTTAAAGCTTGGTTGCAAATGGGTCTTCCAAATGGACCCCAAGCATACTTCCAAAGTTGTGGCAAAATGGCTGAAGGACAACAAAGTCAAGGTATTGGAGTGGCCATCACAAAGCCCTGACCTCAATCCTATAGAACATTTTTGGGCAGAACTGAAAAGGCGTGTGCGAGGAAGGAGGCCTACAAACCTGACTCAGTTACACCAGCTCTGTCAGGAGGAATGGGCCAAAATTCACCCAAATTATTGTGGGAAGCTGAAATAAATCATTCTCTACTATTATTCTGACATTTCACATTCTTAAAATAAAGTGGTGATCCTAACTGACATAAGACAGGGAATTTTTACTAGGATTAAATGTCAGGAATTGTGAAACTGAGTTGAAATGTATTTGGCTAAGGTGTATGTAAACTTCCGACTTCAACTGTATATTCCACTCTTCTAGTACTCATCACTTCTTTTTACTGAGGAAAATACAACATAATATTAAGAAAAGACTAGGTTATTCAGACTTGGCCTGGTATTACTTGTCCATTTTAAATGTTTCACTTGTCATAACATACCTTTTTTAACTGGTCTTTTTTTCTCCCCCTGTAGAGAGCAGTCTCTGTACTGGCTGGCCATCCAGCAGGTACCAGCTGACCCCGTAGAGGAGCAGTACCTGGAGCTCAGTCGTACCCGCTACTACAACGCTAACGGAGAGCTGGTGGAGGAGGAGGAGTGCTCCTGTACTTACTACGAGTGTCACTACCCACCCTGCTCGCTCATCGAGAGGAGAGTACGTACCCATATATTCTGTTTTCTTCGGTTATTTTCACACTCCATATACTCACTCTAGGGAAGGGAGTGCTGAAGTACAGTGTCACAAAACCCATACATGTGTCTTTCCACCAATTTGATTTAGTATTCCATCTGCCCACAGCTTAGAGAGTTCAACATCTGTGGCCGCTGTCAGGTGGCTCGCTACTGTGGCTCCCAATGCCAGCAGAGGGATTGGCCAGCCCACAAGAAGCAGTGCCGTGAGCGCAAGAGGGTCCTAGCCCTGGAGTCTGAACCTGAGCGATGATCTCTGGATCAACCACCAGGATTGGGGAATTGGGGGAAGATTGGGAATGAAGTGCAAAGGAAAAAAATCTTCTGACAGAGACTAATGACAGAGGATAATGTTGGTTGGTTGATAGGGTGGGAAGAGAAAAATAAAATAAAATAAAAATCCCTACAACCATTTCATAGAACTGACAAATCTCCATAACTTGCTTTTTTTTGGAGAGGGAGATCCTCCTGAAGCTCTACCTGCTGCTATGGATTTGTATGTTTGAGTAAGAAGAGGTCACACAGATGAAACTGTCCGTTCTTCTTTTGGACTGCAATTGATTAGTTGTCATCAGCTTTCTCCTTACTCACAGGAATATAAGGACGACAGTGCCTGCTGTTCACCTGGTACAATGGGACATGGACCTTTTCACTGTACTACTACTCCCTCTTGGAACTTTGGTGCACATACTCAGCCACCTCCCTGTCATGCTCCAAGACCAACATACATCAGATAGATTTACTGTGCTGTTTCACACTAGCAGTATTGTGTGTGCTGCCATTATGGACTGAAGGATATAGATGAAGTGGTGAACATTGGGGGGAGGGTGCTTTTGTTCTGTGTATTATTATTATTTTATCCCGTTGTTTTTGGGAAGGGGTGAGAAGGGGTTATTGATTTTTGAACTTGATCACTTGTAGAGGCATTGTTACTTTCCTGTGTTGAACATCCCAGAATTAATCTGTCTCTTGATGCGATCGGTTCTGTTGCTGTTCCAGATGCTCACAAACACAGTTCCTGTCGCTAACATTTGAGGGATGTCCTGGGAACAACTTGAAAACCCAGGTTGGCCATTGGACAGGCTGTCAGTTTGTTCTTGGGATTGTATGAAATGGCCCGAATTCGTTTTGTTTTCTACACGTCAGTCATTAAAGAGATATCGGTTCTATGTCCAAGTGATCGTAGATTAAATAATACATTTTCCAGATCATCTCCTCAGTGTACTATTCATGCACACCTGCTCAAAGTTTGTCTTCCTGTAACCTCTTCCACAGGCTATTGTGAACAGTGCATATAAGCCTGGTACATCAACGATTCGAGGTTGGCCTTAGTGGTTGTGACCATAGCATTCTATGGGAGTGACCTTACTGAGTAAAGTATTTGTAGTTTCATTTTAGTGAGTCGCACGACTGCGAGGCGTGGCTCTGTGCTTGTGGTGTGCTAGCGTACAGGGAAGGATTAGGGGGAAGGCGTTGTAGATGATTGGTTGGTAGATTAAGCCAATGCCTATGCGCCGGGAGTTTCTTCCGGTCTTTCTGTGTTGGCTAACGAAGGCGAGGTTTGAAGCGTTGGTCCACCAGGCTCTTCGCACATTTGGGCAGAAGTGTCTGGGAACGAGATTATGGTGCTTTCAAGACAACTGGGAATTTCGGAAATAGCCGAGGTCAAATCATGACGTCGGTGATCTTCAGGTCGGAAAGTTGGAGCTCTAGAAAGATGCCAGAGTTTCTGACTTGGAATTCTGAGTTGAATGACCGTTCAAAATGATTTCCCCCAGTCTGCGCTAGTTTTTTCTGAGTTCCCAGTTGTCTTGAACGTGGCATTAGTCTTCCTGTTGTGTCTTAGGTGATGATGATGATGATGATGATGAATCCTGACAAACACTCGCAGATAAAGCATGTCACAAGCAGATGTAATACATGCTACACACGTTGATTGTTTTTTATGTATGTAGACTGGTTCATAACACTGCACTGAATTGTTTTACCACCCCACTATTCTCTTTGTCATAGAGAGGGGGGGAGTTTAGAGGGAGGGAGAGTTTGGACCATTGGGTGTCTTTTTTCTTTCTTCTTTTTTTGTGAAGAAAAAGCATTAATCAGAATAAAGACTAAAGTTTGGGATAACTGTAAAATTAAATAAAATGTTTCACATGGATGTATGGCTGTTGTGGGAGTTTAGGGGACCCTCATGGTATGACACCTCAAAAATGTCAGTTTTTCACACATTTGATGTTGGTTGTTCATTTAGATACAGTGCATTCGGAAAGTATTCAGACCCCTTGACCTTTTCCACATTTTGTTACGTTACAGCCTTATTCAAAAATGTATGAAATACATTGTTTTCCTCATCAATCTACACACAATACCCCATAATGACAAAGTGAAAATGGGTTTTTAGAAATGTTTGTAATTTATACAAAATAAAAAAAGAGACCTTATTTGCTTAAGTATTCAGACCCTTTGCTATGAGACTCGAAATTGAGCTAAGGTGCATCCTGTTTCCATTGATCATCCTTGAGACGTTTCTACAACTTGTTTGGAGTCCACTTGTGGTAAATTCAATTGATTGGACATGATTTGGAAAGGCACACACCTGTCTATATGAGGTCCCACAGTTGACAGTGCATGTCAGAGCAGAAACCAAGCAATGAGGTCGACGGAATTGTCCATAGAGCTCAGAGACAGGATTGTGTCGAGGCACAGATCTGGGGAAGGGTATCAAAAAATGTCTACAGCATTGAAGGTCCCCAAGAACACAGTGGCCTCCATCATTCTTAAATGGAAGAAGTTTGGAACCACCAAGACTCTTCCTAGAGCTGGCTGCCCGGCCAAACTGAACAATTGGGGGAGAAGGGCCTTGGTCAGTGAGGTGACCAAGAACCCGATGGTCACTGACAGAGCTCCAGAGTTCCTCTGTGGAGATGGGAGAACCTTCCAGAAGGACATCCATCTCTGCAGCACTCCACCAATCAGGCCTTTATGGTAGAGTGGCCAGACGGATGCCACTCCTCGGCACCCCCCCTACGGTGAAGAATGGTGGTGGCATGTTTTTCAGCGGCAGGGAATGGGAGATTAGTCAGGATCGAGGCAAAGATGAACGGTGCAAAGTACAGAGAGATCCTTGATGAAAACCTACTTATTCCTGAGCACTCAGGACCTCAGACTGGGGTGAAGGTCCCTAAGCACACAGCCAAGACAACACAGGAGTGGCTTCGGGACAAGTCTGAATGGCCTTGAGTGGCCCAGCCAGAGCCTGGACTTGAACCCGCTCGAACATCTCTGTAGAGACCTGAAAATAGCTGTGCAGCGACGCTCCCCATCCATCCTGACAGAGCTTGAGCGATCTGCAGAGAAGAATGGGAGAAACTCCCCAAATACAGGTGTGCCAAGCTTGTAGCATCATACCCAAGAAGATTCAAGGCTGTAATCGCTGCCAAAGGTGCTTCAACAAAGTACTGAGTAAAGGGTCTGAATACTTATTTACATGTAATATTTCAGTTTTTTATTTTTAATACATTAGC
Source organism: Coregonus clupeaformis (assembly GCF_020615455.1). Taxonomy (NCBI): domain Eukaryota; kingdom Metazoa; phylum Chordata; class Actinopteri; order Salmoniformes; family Salmonidae; genus Coregonus; species Coregonus clupeaformis. The sequence continues at coordinate 37,180,056 of NC_059206.1, read as the reverse complement.
AAACATTTCTAAACCTGTTTTTGCTTTGTCCTTATGGGATATTGTGTGTAGATTGATGAGGGGGAAAAAACAATTTTAATTCATTTTAGAATAAGGCTGTTATGTAACAAAATGTGGAAGAAGTCAAGGGGTCTGAATACTTTCTGAATGCACTTTATATTTATGAAATGGAATTTACTGTGGAGCTTGTAAAATTAGATTGTTACTTCTTGAAAATGTAGGCTATTGCCTACATTTATTTGTAGGCGTGTCTAAGTAAAAGGGAATGAATAACCTGTAGCCAAAGTCACCATGGTGATCAGTGTCTGGGACTGTGCACCTCTCTGGGACAAGAGATAGGAGCGTAAGGAGCCAGCCTGTGACGTTTATCCCCCCCCTCTCTTTCACATTCCCCAAGCGAACCCAACCCAGGCAGAGGAGTGAGAAACCCTCACTATATTGAATTAGAGCCTATCTGAAATGGCGGTATAAAAAAAAAAAATTGTGGGGGGGGAGAAACACTGCGACTGCTACTAGAAAATGTCACAGAAGTCTATCTTAGTTGAGTTACAATTTGCCCAGAGGCTCGAATGGTGTTACCGGAGTGCTAACGGACGGATTGCAATGCTTTCTTTGCAATAATTTTGCGTACCTGAGCACAGTGGATATTTAACTGGACTATGATTTACTTAATGGACAGCCTTTATGGATTTCAAATGTCTGTGTTTGAGCCACAACTCTCACTCAGCACCAATGTTTATTATTGTAGGACACTGCATCTGTATGGAAAGTTACACAGGCAATCATAACTTAGACTCCCTTTTAACCCCAAAAGGCATTAAAATCCTGAAATAATACAGCTCATGACAATTGATGTCCTGACCCATGTCACACAAATAAGTGATATGGAGGCTGGCTGCCCTTGACTATGCCTGAGTTTAATATGACTACTAAAAATAATAATGTATACTGCTACTGTTTGTAATCTGTATAACCATGGTTCTGAGACGCACATACGTAAATCTCTAAAGCATATTAATGTCAGGCTTTACAATGTGACAACTCCTGACCGGTGGTTAATGTTATTGTCCCCCTGCTCATTCTGGCTTTGCAGTACTGCAGCCTATCTTCTTGGAGTCCTGGTGGAAAGAGAGGAGGTTGTGCAGCAGCTGCAGGCCATGGCTCCAAAGGGCAGCAACAGCCTTGGTTGGAACTCTAGGGCAACTCCTAACCAGAGATGATCCATACATTGTGATGAATGCTGCTGGTGCCTTAGCCTCTTTGGCGTGTGTGAGAGAGAGCGGTGTGTGTGAAAGTGTATGTGTGGGACAGCCTTACCAGTAACCATCTCTGTCTTGAATCATCCCTCTCGCTCAGGCTAAGTGCTCGGCTGGGCGTGGGTGGCTACTGAGAGACCAGGCTGTGTTTGGGCAGGTCTTGACCAGCCTGTTGACACTGCTGGACCAGGGACGGGAGAACACGGTCAACTCTGCTGCCCTGATCCTGGCCAGGCTGTCCCTGTGTGAGGTGGCCTGCTAAGGCTTGTTACGCCACCCCTCAGTCCCCAGTACCTTAAGCCGCCTGGCACAAAGCCACATAGGTCAGAGACAAGGACACGGTGGGATAAGGTCTTGTTTGGCAAAACACAGCGCTGCCATGGCACTGCGCTATTGAAAAAGTGTTTGCCCCCTTCCTGATTTGTTATTTGTTTGCATGTTTGTCACACTTAAATGTTTCAGATCATCAAACAAATTTAAATATTAGTCAAAGATAACACAAGTAAACACAAAATGCAGTTTTGAAATGAAGGTTGTTATTGTTAAGGGAAAACAAAATCCAAACCTACATGGCCCTGTGTGAGAAAAGTGTTTGCCCCCCCCCCCATAACACAACTCAACTGTGGTTTATCACACCTGAGTTCAATTCCTCTAGCCACACCCAGGGCTGATTACTGCCACACCTGTTCTCAATCAAGGAATCACTTAAATAGGACCTGCCTGACAAAGTGAAGTAGACCAAAAGATCCTCAAAAGCTAGACATCTTGCCGAGATCCAAAGAAATTCAGGAACAAATGAGAACGAAAGTAATTGAGATCCATCAGTCTGGAAAAGGTTATAAAGCCATTTCTAAAGCTTTGGGACTCCAGCGAACCACAGTGAGAGCCATTATCCACAAATGACGAAAACATGGAACAGTGGTGAACCTTCCCAGGAGTGGCCGGCCGACCAAAATTACCCCAAGAGCGCAGCGACGACTCATCCAAGAGGTCACAAAAGACCCCACAACAACATCCAAAGAGCTGCAGGCCTCACTTGCCACAGTTAAGGTCAGTGTTCATGACTTCACCATAAGAAAGAGACTGGGAAAAAATGGCCTGCATGGCAGAGTTCCAAGACGAAAACCACTGCTGAGCAAAAATAACATTAAGGCTCGTCTCGTTTTTGCCAGAAAACATCTTGATGATCCCCAAGACCTTTGGGAAAATACTCTGGACTGACGAGACAAAAGTTGAACTTTTTGGAAGGTGTGTCCCCCATTACATCTGGCGTAAAAGTAACACCGCATTTCAGAAAAATAACATCATACCAACAGTAAAATATGGTGGTGGTAGTGTGATGGTCTGGGCCTGTTTTGCTGCTTCAGGACCTGGAAGACTGTGATAAATGGAACCATGAATTCTGCTGTCTACCAAAAAATCCTGAAGGAGAATGTTCGGCCATCTGTTCGTGACCTCAAACTGAAGCGAACTTGGGTTCTGCAGCAGGACAATGATCCAAAACACACCAGCAAGTCCACCTCTGAATGGCTGAAGAAAAACTTTGGAGTGGCCTAGTAAAGTCCTGACCTGAATCCTATTGAGATGCTGTGGCATGACCTTAAAAAGGCAGTTCATGCTCTCAAACCCTCCAATGTGGCTGAATTACAACAATTCTGCAAAGATGAGTGGGCCAAAATTCCTCCACAGCGCTGTAAAAGACTCATTGCAAGTTATCGCAAATGCTTGATTGCAGTTGTTGCTGCTAAGGGTGGCCCAACCAGTTATTAGGTTGTAGGGGGCAATCACTTTTTCACACAGGGCCATGTGGGTTTGGATTTTGTTTTCCCTTAATAATAACAACCTTCATTTCAAAACTGCATTTTACGTTTACATTTTAGTCATTTAGCAGACGCTCTTATCCAGAGCGACTTACAGTTAGTGAGTGCATACATTTTCATACTGTTATCTTTGACTAATATTTAAATCTGTTTGATGATCTGAAACATTTAAGTGTGACAAACAGGCAAACAAATAAGAAATCAGGAAGGGGGCAAACACCTTTTCACACCACTGTATGTACGTCACTCACTCCTCCATTTGACACCCTAGGGCCTAACTCATTCTGTCATCAAGTAGAGTTATTAGTCCCAGTGTCACTGTACCATCAGAGAACATGGAAAATGTTTCACAATCTATCGTAGTGTAGCCAGATAGGTACCTGGCTGAAGCACACCCCCTCACCCTTTCCTCCCTCTCTCGGTCTCATAGGGCAGTGAAAGTATTGTTACGACCAGCTGGAGTGTTACACGTGAGAGAGCACGGGTCTCTCCAGTAGCGACTGAAAGTTGTCTCATTACGGTACTCTCTGGAACATTTCTGTTGAACCAGGTTACTCCAACGTACCTGGAATGCCATGTATGCTTGGTTGATCAGTTATTACATAGCCTATAGATAGTTTTTCAAGCTAATATCAATAGGATGTCTTTTACTATATCAATCATATTACTATATAGAAGTTTGATTATATATCCATTACCAGTTATCAATTATTGGTGGTATAACTACATTAAAATGACAATAGCATACTCTTTTCAATAGGGATAAACAACACCTCAACCAATGAAATGTACATGTATTTATTGCATTTATTACATGTCTCAATCAGTGGAGGCTGCTGAGGGGAGGACGGCTCATAATAATGTCTGGAACGCCGCAAATGGAATGGCATCAAGCACATGGAAACCATGTGTTTGATGTATTTGATACCATTCCGCTCCATCCATTACCACGAGCCCGTCCTCCCCAATTAAGGTGCCACCAACCCCCTGTGGTCTCAATCCCTTTCTGACTCTCTCCTCCAGTCTCTCTCCAGCTCTCCCTCCATTGGCCAGGAGCTCAGGGAGGAAGTGAACTCATGTCTTAGGAAGCTGCAGCTGCTTTCCAAGCCGTTGCCCCTGAAAAGTGTTTCCCTGAGAGTGGCCTAGAGGTCACCTACAGGTCAGCTGACTGCAGGAACGTTAAGGAGTTTTATTATAGGGACCTTTTCACCAAATATACTCATGCCAAGGCTCATAATATTCTTAGAGAAAACGTAAAAGAAAAGAGAAAAGTTGTTTCATGGACAAGCAACATTGTGTCGTTCAATGTAGAAGGGTATCATTGTATAAGCAGTTGACTGATACTCTTTCGGTCCCCAGCCTTTTGGACAGAGAGACAGTTCTGTATCGTGGAACCCTAAGTCATGTGACCTTGCCTGTATTTATCCTCAAACCTGGACATGAACTCTCACTCAGACTGCTCCACTCTACCTCTGATGGGGGCACCAGCACCTGCAGCGACCCCGTGCTATTGGCCATAGAATCAGAGGGGGAGGGACAAGGCCCGGTCATCCACAGGAGCTGCGTTTGATTGGATGCACAGCGTCTCATGTGCGACTGAGTTGGGTTTTCACCAGCGGGCGAGCTGAAGCCCAAGATGTATCAACTGTATCGTGTTGAAACACTAATAGAGCTGTGGTAAGTTATGCTACAGCAATCAATACAGCAGCCTTAAACGTTTACCATAACACCAAATGTATTTTGTACAATTATCTTTGTTAAGGCTGTAGTGGGTGGTCTGTCCCCAGGAACCCTGTACCAGCTGGGTGTGTGTGCAGTGGGGCCTGGGGAAGAGGTTGGCCCGTGTGCAGAGGTGGAGGTCCGTACAGCCGAGGACAAAGGACCACGCACCCAGCGGCCTGACCATGGTGGTGCTGGGTAGGCATGAGCTCCAGATCATGTGGGGGGCTCCCCTGGTGCCCCTGGGTTGCCTGTTCCACTATGTGCTGAGGCTGAATGGCCGTGTTGCCTACCTGGGCACAGAGCGTGCTCACATTGTCCGCCGCCTTGCCACCAACACAGCCTACACCTGTACTGTAACAGCCATCACCTCCAAAGGGCGCTGTCAGAGCCGGCCCATCACCAAGAGGACCGCCTGTGACGAGTACCCACACACAGAGGTGACAGGAGGAATCAGATTGTGTGTAACGTAGCTTATGTGGCTGAATCTATGCATTAGGAGGGGGAACTTCAATCTAGTGTTCAATATACAGTGCTGCTCTTGCCACTGTGTAAGCGGTAACCCTAGCCACAGTGTTCTTACATTCTGTCTGTCTGTCTCCCTATCAGGTGTCTGTACTCCTCCAGCCGCCAGCCACCTCCTCAGACTCCTTCATCACCCCCATCAGTCACGGAGGCAACAGAGGTCAGACATAAGGTCATAGAAGTCAGGGAAAAGGTAAAGAAGACCCATTCTGCACACAGCCATCTGACCAAGGTCCATCTGTCCAGCAGGCAATACAGAGGGACTGACCACGACAGAGAGCGGCACAGGTTACTCTCATCACAAACTAAGCTATGTCCTAAGAGAGATTGATCATGTTGACATGTGTAGATTTGTTGTGATTTTATGCTTGCCCTTTTCTTTGTCTTCCTCCAGGCAGCCTTTGGTCTCCACGCCATCTCCTGGCTGTGAAAACAGCTACATGGAATCATCTGAGGTAGGCCTACCTACACTATGATATCTTAGACAGTGCAGTACCGAACATACTTTTTAGGAAGTCCAAATGCAAGTGATTTTTCCTGTTTTACTAGATGACCATGGGGCTGGTGAACGAAAATTATGCAAAGGCCTTATGGAGGAGAACCAGAGAGAGGGCAGGAGTGTCCGTTTGCCCTGCCGTACTTCCTGTCCAGCCCCTGCTCCATCTCAGGGCTAAGACTGATGAAAACCTGCTTGAGAGCCAATCCCACTGTGGCATGGACCAGACTTTAGACCCCTCATGCCTTAGGGCCAAAATAAGCCCAGGTACGGTTCTATGTGTGTGTCAGAGAGAGGCTTCACCAGTCAGTTATACTAGCTTGACACTCTGACCTATTGTATGTATGGTATATCTATTGTATAACCTCAGGGAGGCTTTTCCAGTGGAGTGCTCTCAGAAGAGGACCCAGAGACAGACGAAAACTCCCCTTTTTCCCCCATCATATACAGTGCATTCGGAAAGTATTCAGACCCCTTGACCTTTTCCACATTTTGTAACGTTAGTCTTATTCTAAAATTGCTAATATTAGTTTTTTCCCTCATCAATCTACACACAATAACACATAATGACAAAGCGAAAACATGTAATGATACATGACATAATGTTAATTGAACTGAAGCAGTTGAAAAGGAATAGTATTAAATGGATTAGCCCAATGTGTTGATTTCCTGTTAGTGATAAGCATAAGTGTTAACGATGTATACTATTTAACTCTGAAACATCCATTAAGTGCATTCGGAAAGTATTCAGACCCCTTCACTTTTTACACATGTTACGTTACAGCCTTATTCTAAAATGCATCATCAATCTACACACAATACCCCATAATGTATTAAAAACCGAAATACCTTATTTACATAAGTAAATAAGACCCGAAATTGAGCTCAGGTGTATCCTGTTTCCATTGATCATCCTTGAGATGTTTCTACAACTTGCTTGGAGTCCACTTGTGGTAAATTAAATTGATTGGACATGATTTGGAAAGGCACACACCTATCTACAGTTGAAGTTGGAAGTTTACATACACCTTAGCCAAATACATTTAAACTCAGTTTTTCACAATTCCTGACATTTAATTATAGTAAAGATTCCCTGTCTTAGGTCAGTTAGGATCACCACTTTATTTTAAGATTGTGAAATGTCAGAATAATAGTAGAGAGAATGATTTATTTAAGCTTTTATTTATTTCATCACATTCCCAGTGGGTCAGAAGTTTATATACACTCAATTAGTATTTGGTAGCATTGTCTTTAAATTGTTTAACTTTGGTCAAACGTTTCGGGTAGCCTTCCACAAGCTTCCCACAATAAGTTGGCTGAATTTTGGCCCATTCCTCCTGACAGAGCTGGTGTAACTGAGTCAGGTTTGTAGGCCTCCTTGCTCGCACACGCTTTTTCAGTTCTGCCCACATATTTTCTATAGGATTGAGGTCAGGGCTTTGTGATGGCCACTCCAATACATTGACTTTGTTGTCCTTAAACCATTTTGCCACAACTTTGGAAGTATGCTTGGGGTCATTGTCCATTTGGAAAACCCATTTGCGACCAAGCTTCAACTTCCTGACTGATGTCTTGAGATGTTGCGTCAATATATCCACATAATTTTCCTTCCTCATGATGCCATCTATGTTGTGAAGTGCACCAGTCCCTCCTGCAGCAAAGCACCCCCACAGCATGATGCTGCCACCCCTGTGCTTCACGGTTGGGATGGTGTTCTTCGGCTTGCAAGCTCTCCCCTTTTACTCCAAACATAACAATGGTCATTATGGCCAAACAGTTCTATTTTTGTTTCATCAGACCAGAGGACATTTCTCCAAAAAGTACGATCTTTGTCCCCATGTGCAGTTGCAAACCGTAGTCTGGCTTTTTTATGGCGGTTTTGGAGCAGTGGCTTCTTCCTTGCTGAGCAGCCTTTCAGGTTTTGTCGATATAGGACTTGTTTTACTGTGGATATAGATACTTTTGTACCTGTTTTCTCCAGTATCTTCACAAGATCCTTTGCTGTTGTTCTGGGATTGATTTGCACTTTTTGCACCAAAGTACGTTAATCTATAGGAGACAGAATGCGTCTCATTCCTGAGCGGTATGACAGCTGCGTGGTCCCATGGTGTTTATACTTGCATACTGTTGTTTGTACAGATGAACGTGGTACCTTCAGGCGTTTGAAAATTGCTCCCAAGGATGAACCAGACTTGTGGAGGTCAAAAAAAGTTTTGAGGCCTTGGCTGTTTTTCTTGATTTTTCCCATGATGTCAAGCAAAGAGGCACTGAGTTTGAAGGTAGGCCTTGAAATACAGGTACACCTCCAATTGACTCAAATGATGTCAATTAGCCTATCAGAAGCTTCTAAAGCCATGACATCATTTTCTGGAATTTTCCAAGCTGTTTAAAGGCACAGTCAACTTAGTGTATGTACACTTCTGACCCACTGGAATTGTGATACAGTGAATTATAAGTGAAATAATCTGTCTGTAAACATTTGTTGGAAAAATTACTTGTGTCATGCACAAAGTAGATGTCCTATCCGACTTGCCAAAACTATAGTTTGTTTACAAGAAATTTGTGGAGTGGTTGAAAAAGTAGTTTTAATGACTCCAACCTAAGTGTATGTAAACTTCCGACTTCCAACTGTATATAAGGTCCCACAGTTGACTGTGCATGTCAGAGCAAAAACCAAACCATGAGGTCGAAGAATTGTCTGTAGAGCTCCGAGACTGGATTGTGTCTAGGCACAGATCTGGGGAAGGGTACCAAAAAATTTCTGCAGCATTGAAGGTCCCCAAGAACACAGTTGCCTCCATCATCATTCTTAAATGGAAGAAGTTTGGAACCACCAAGACTCTTCCTAGAGCTGGCCACCCGGCCAAGCTGAGCAATCGGGGGAGAAGGGCCTTGGTCAGGGAGGTGACCAAGAACCCGATGGTCACTCTGACAGAGCTCCAGAGTTCCTCTGTGGAGATGGGAGAATCTTCCAGAAGGACATCTATCTCTGCAGCACTCCTCCAATCAGGCCTTTATGGTAGAGTGGCCAGATGGAAGCCACTCCTCAGTAAAAGGCACATGACAGCCCGCTTGGAGTTTGCCAAAAGGCACCTAAAGGACTCTCAGACCATGAGAAACAAAATTCTCTGGTCTGATGAAACCAAGATTGAACTCTTTGGCCTGAATGCCAAGCGTCACGTCTGGAGGAAACCTGGCACCATCTCTACGGTGAAGCATGGTGGTGGCAGTATCATGCTGTGGGGATTTTTTTCAGCAGCAGGGACTGGGAGACTAGTCAGGATCGAGGGAAAGATGAACGGTGCAAAGTACAGAGCGATCCTTGATGAAAACCTGCTCAGAACCTCAGACTGGGGCGAAGGTTCACCATCCAACAGGACAACGACCCTAAGCACACAGCCAAGACAACACAGGAGTGGCTTCGGGACAAGTCTCTGAATGTCCTTGAGTGGCCGAGTCAGAGCCCGGACTTGAACCCAATCGAACATCTCTGGAGAGACCTGAAAATAGCTGTGCCGCGACGCTCCACATCCAACCTGACAGAGCATGAGAGGATCTGCAGGGAAGAATGGGAGAAACTCCCCAAATACAGGTGTGCCAAGCTTGTAGCGTCATACCAAAGAAGACTCGAGGCTGTAATCACCAAAGGTGCTTCAACAAAGTACTGAGTAAAGGGTCTGAATACTTATGTAAATGTTATATTTCAGTTTTCTTTTTTTTCTTTTTTTTGCACAAATTTCTAAACACCTGTTTTTGCTTTGTCATTATGGGGTATTGTGTGTAGATTGATGAGGGGGGGGGAACAATCAATTTTAGACTAAGGCTGTAACGTAACAAAATGTGGAAAAAGCCAAGGGGTCTGTATACTTTCCGAATGCACTGTAGGTGAGAATCGGAGTATGTTACATATATCAAATCAAATGTTATTTGTCACATGCTTCCTAAACAACAGATCTAGACTAACAGTGAAATACTTACGGGTCCTTCCCAACAATGCAGAGAGAAAAAAATAGAAATAATAGAAAAAGAATAACACGAGGAATAAATTCACAATGAGTAACAATAACTTGATTATATACGCAGGGTACCAGTACTGAGTCGATGTGTAGGGGTACGAGGTAATTGAGGTAGATTTGTACATATACTGAGTGTAAAAAATATGAATAACACCTGCTCTTTCCATGAATGACTAGGTGAATCCAGGTGAAAGCTATGATCCCTTATTGATGTCACTTGTTAAATCCACTTCAATCAGTGTATTTTATGTATTTTATTAGGGATCCCGATTAGCTGCTGCCAAGGCAGCGGCTACTCTTCCTGTGGTCCAAACACATTAAGGCACATCACAAATATAACTGTAGATCATATAACATTACTACACCACTACTTATCCACAACACAAAATGTACAATACCACCATACAACAACACCACAGTGTAAGTGTATGTGTGTGTAGAGTGCGTGTGCTAGCGTGTGTGTGCCTGTGTGTGTCTCCTCACAGTCCGCGTTGTTCCATAAGGTGTAGTTTTATGTTTTTTTTCAATCTGATTTTACTGCTTGCATGAGTTACTTGATGTGGAATAGAGTTCCATGTAGTAATGTGTAGGACTGTGCGTTTCCCAAGTCTGTTCTGGACTTAGGGAGTGTGAAGATGAAGAGGAGGAGACCGGTTAAAGAAGGATTTTTAAGCCTTGAGACAATTGAGAGATGGATTGTGTATATGTGCCATTGAGTGTGAATGGGCAAGACAAAGATTTAAGTGGCTTTGAACTGGGTATGGTAGTAGGTGCCAGGCACACTGGTTTGTGTCAATTCCTGCAATGCTCAACGCTCAACAGTTTCCTGTGTGGTCCACCACCCAAAGGACATCCAGCCAACTTGGCACAACTGTGGGAAGCATTGGAGTCAACATTGGCCAGCATCCCTGTGGAACGCTTTCAGCACCTTGTAGAGTCCATGCCCCGACGAATTGAGGCTGTTCTGAGGGCAAAAAGGGGGGTGCAACTTTTTTTGTACACTCAGTGTTTAGGCAGGGATAAAGTGAGTTGGCAACAGGATAGATCATGCACATGTGATGAGTCAAAAGAGTAAAAAATTGTCAATGCAGATAGTCCGGGTAGCAAATGATTAACTATTTAACTAACTATTTAACAGTCTTATGGCTTGGGGGTAGAAGCTGTTCAGGGTCCTGTGGTTCCAGACTTGGTGCATCGGTACCGCTTGCCATGCGGTAGCAGAGAGAACAGTCTTTGACTTGGGTGGCTGAAGTCTTTGACCATTTTTAGGGCCCTCCTCTGACAAGCCTGGTATAGAGGTCCTGGATGGTAGGGAGCTCGGCCCCAGTTATGTACTGGGCCGTACGCACTTCCCTCTGTAGCGCCTTGCGGTCGGATGTCAAGCAGTTGCCATACCAAGCGGTGATGCAGCCAGTGAAGATGATCTCAATGGTGCAACTGAAGAACTTTCTGAGGATCTGAGGGCCCATGCCGAATCTTTTCAGCCTCCTGAGGGGGAAGCGGTGTGGTCGTTCCCTCGTCACAGCTGTGTTGGTGTGTGTGGACCATGATAATTCCTTAGTGATGTGGACACTAAGTAACCTGAAGCTCTAGACCTGCTCCACTACAGCCCCGTTGATATGGATGGGGGCGTGCTCAGCCATCCGTTTCCTGTAGTCCACGATCAGCTCCTTTGTCTTGCTGACGTTGAGGAAGAGGTTGTTATCCTGGCACCACACTGCCAGGTCTCTGACCTCCTCCCTGTAGGCTGTCTCATCGTCGTTGGTGTTCAGGCCTACCACCGTTGTGTCGTCTGCAAACGTAATGATGATGTTGGAGTCGTGCATGGCCGCGCAGTCGTGGGAGAACAGGAGAGGACAATGTAATCGCCCCTGAGGCGCCCACGTGTTGAGGGTCAGAGTGGCGGATACGTTGTTGCCTACCCCCACCACATGGGGGCAGCCCGTCAGGAAGTCCAGGATCCAGTTGCAGAGGGAGGTGTTTAAAAAGCCACATCTTTGAGTCATGTGCTTGTTCTTTGGTCAATGTCTGTGCTTGTGCTTATGTCTGTATGTGGTGGTACATTTTAGCAGACATGGTGAAGTTAGTCCATCCCACCTCTTACGCTGGACACTGTAAAATCAAGCTGCTGAGACAGGTAGTGACTGTTAAACTGGAACTTGTGATTAATTTTCCAAGGCACTGTGAGTGGAAATGTTGAAGGATATTGTTTATTTCTCATGTATCTGTGTATCATAAATAGCTTGGAATGCTCTGCTGTCTTTCATTTACATTTTAGTCATTTAGCAGACGCAGTTAGTGAGTGCATAATTTTTTTTTTTCATACTGGTCCCCCGTGGGAATCAAACCCACAACCCTGGCGTTGCAAGCGCCATGCTCTACCAACTGAGCTACACGGGACTTTCAATATTGTATTCTGCTTTGAAATCCCTTCCTATAACTCTGTCTGTGTCGATCTCTGTCCTAGGACCAGGCTTATAACAGGACCAAGAGTACAGAGCGAAATCAGAGGAAGACATCCTCTGACAACAAACTGGACCAAACTAGGCTGACTATAACTAGTAGAGTAAAGCATGGGATCACACTGAAAAATCGTACTTGTTCAGAGAAGAAAATTATAAATAATCAAGACTGTGACAAGCTTGTTCTATAGTATTTTGATTTAGCATATGCGTTTGAATCATAATAAAATACATTTTGTTTTGATTATTCTTTTTTTGTATTTGTATGCTAAATCTTAAACTTTTGCATAATATATAAATGAAAAATGTTTACACAGCAGAAAATAAACTATATCTATACCACTAAGCAAAACGATTTGTCTACCCCTAAAAGAGAAAATAAATAAATAAAATAAAATAATACAGTTATGCACACTTTTAGCTTCTCAACAGTGCTCATCAGTTTAGAGCTGCACTGACGCCTCCACACCACGATGCGTCGTGAGTCATTTAGTATCACAGAAACATTCATGAAAATATACTCTTCGGGATTTATTTGACTCTTTATGCGGAAGTTGCACGTTTCATAACAACAGTTATGTACACATTGGCTTGTAGTTGTTGAATATTGTGGCGGTATAATAAATACGTCAGCTTAATTAAAGTTGTTATTGACGAAATGGTCAACCTTGGACTCACAAAAGTGGACGATGCGCTTGCAGCAAAACATCCGGTAGGTCCTTTCTCTTTCTACTGCTTCAACCTTTTATGTAAGACACTGCTGCATGGCTGCTGTAGCTCAGCTGTAGAGGACACATGCTTTGTGTTTTGACATTTTATACAAGATTATATACATTTACTAGGTTTTACAGCCTTCCTTGTTCTTCTTTGCTAGTTGTGTTCTCAGATTTCTCACCAGAGCTACCTAACCTAGGACACATATTGAACATTAAAATAATCTCTCATGATAATTACATTTTGTATTCAACACATTTGCTATCTTTCCTCTCTCAGGGTTTACAACAGTATGCTGCCTGTCAGTCTCATGCCTTCATGAAAGGGACAGGGACCTTTATATTGGGTGAGTGACAATCCCCCAATGCTTTGTTTTCTCTTCATATAACTATTTATTTATTTATGCATGAATGCATAGTGGACCCTTTTTCATGTACCCTAACATTTCCTGTACTCTATCTTAGGGACAAGTGGATTATTTATCATACAAAAAGTTATTCAGAAGAGGTTTCCATATCCTTTGCAGTGGAATCTGCTGATTTCAACAGGTGAGAGTGTGCCTGTGTACTCAAATTACAGCATGTGATGTGTAGGTATAACCTGCAGTGATATAGAGTTTAGAATTATTGTCTAAATGTCAATCATGTCTACCTTTTTGTCTCACCTTGTTCCTTTCATTGGCACCTCAACTCCCCTTCAGTGGCTTCGTCAGTGGGCAGCTATGCAGTAACACGCTGGGAGACAATGAAGTGCACTGACCTATGGATGTTAATAGAGACAGGGAAAGAACCAGACCGAACGCCACACAGTGAGTATAGCAGTGGTTCTACTCTATTCTATGTCATTCTATACAACGTGGACTCCATCTCAATGCTTGTTGTGCAGACGGACACCAAATAAGAGTGGTTGACATTAGGCCAGTGGTTTACTCAGCTCTCAGGTCTCTGACATCTCTCTGTGTCTGTCTGTGTTGCAGGAGCAGAGCCCGCCCCTGAGGAACCAGCTGGGCCTAAGAAGACCCCATATGGAGATGTGATGGAATGACCACAGGACATACTCATGTACAGGAAACCCCAGTCATCTGCTTCACATCGCACCCACTCAACCCTATCAATAAACACATTTATTTATGTATTATGGTTAGACTGTGTCACCATTGGTCGATGTTCTGCCACGTTGGACTTCTTTTCACGCGGGTTCAGTGATTGAACCCTTGATATAGATCAGAAAAACTTTTAAGGGTTTTAGTTGATCATGGCATTTTGTCAGATTTGGAAACCCTGACTTGTGTCCAGATGTGTACTGTATAGTGCATACTGTATTTAATATATGTGAAATGTAAGGGGGAAACATTGTTATTCTGTATTTAATATATGTAAAATGTAAGGGGGAAACATTGTTATTCTCTGTTACAGAGTGGTCCTTGGGTCTTGAGGGTTGAATAAACAATGTCCATTTGATCACATCCTGTAAATACTGGGTTTATTGCGATAGAAATCATAGCCATCATAAAGTTTTTATTTCCTCAAAGGTAAACCACTGTTGACAGATGGGTAAGGGTCAGATTTCCAGAGCGATATGCTGTGAGATTTGGATTTGGAGCGCAGGGTTTTTTCTGGATCAAAAAGGGGCTTAGGAGGTGGGTGTGCCAAGGGGTGTGGTAGGGGGCGTGGCAATGAGCGTGGCCTCATTTTAGAACACATTTTAGAGGCTCCCATCTTGGCGCTGTATTTTTTAAATATTTTTCTGTTTTAAAGCTAATTTCCTGCAATTCTGCACATTTTGTCATGCAACTGAGAGAAAATGTTGCAGTTTTCAAGCTAGTTTATTTTGCTCAAACTAACAAAATGAATACTGCTAAATTCATTGTTTTTGGAATTTTCAATTCTGACTGTAGCTTTTATTTTGGTGATTATTCGTTCTCAAAGATTGTTATTGAAAAATGTTTAGGTTAATTATCTTTTCTACATACTTTATATCTGGTTTTAGTCGTTTAAGTTTACGCATATATATATATATATATATATATATATATATATATATATATATATATATTTTACACTGTTTGCACTTAGGTGACCCGAAAAAATGCTTCCGCCCAAGGATTACTATAGCAGAAAAATCCCTGGAGCGGGATATGAGGGCATATGTTGTTGCATTTTGACAGAGTTCCACAAATCTGTTTTCACTTTTTTGGGGATTCAAATTTTAAGCTCATGATCCTGTATAATTTTTTATGCCTTGGTTGGCATGTTGTATGGCTGAAATGAACCGGTAGTTTCCTAAATTGCCACTAGTGGTTAGTATGGATCATTGAGGTTTTGTAGAATTCCTGCGCATGTAACACAGTTTGGAACAGGTTATACTCGCAGCATAACATACAGTACATACTGTGTATCACTAGGTATAATACTGTTTTTCTCTTTTATTCAGAATTGACTTTCATTAAGTTTTTCTCTTTCATTCAGAATTTCCTTTATCCAGCAACTCCTCTCAAAGTTTTACTTTGAGTCAACAGAGGGCATGAGCATGATGCCTTACAGGATGCGATACTGTTTTACAAAGGTCTTATAGAATTGCATTGTAAGGACTGTTCTGTCTGTATTCATTCACTTGGTGAATGTGTCTCACACTTTATGTAGGCTAATACTACATCAATTTACTTAGTATATTTTACGATTATAGCTTTTAATCCTTAGTGGATTTTTTTCAATAACACATTTGTGAGTACGTTGCATGATTTGCTGAATAATGTTAAATTAAAAGTCAATGGAATTTGCATTGATGAGCGATGGCAAAGAAGTGATGACCAGAGGGAAGGAAAGTCAACAGACAAGGGTGCGCTAATGTGAAGATGATGTCTGTAATGTTACATGACATAATGTTAATTGAACTGAAGCAGTTGAAAATGAATAGTATTAAATGGATTAGTGAAATGTGTTGATTTCCTGTTAGTGATAAGCATTAGTGTTAATGACGTATAGGATTTAACTCTGAAACATCCATTAAGTGCATTTGGAAAGTATTCAGACCCCTCCACTTTTTACACATTTTGTTACGTTACAGCCTTATTCCAAAATGCATCATCATTCTACACACAATACCCCATAACGACAAAGCTGGTTTTTCTGTGGCTACTTTGAAGAAAATGAAATATAAAATATATTTTGAATTGTTTAACACTTTTTGGGTTACTATATGATTCCATATATTTTATTTCATAGTTTTGATGTCTTCACTATTATTCTACTATGTAGAAAATAGTACAAATAAAGAAAAACCCTGGAATGAGTAGGTGTGTCCAAACGTTTGACTGGTACTGTAAGTATTCAGACCCTTTGCTATGACACTCGAAAGTGAGCTCAGGTGCATCCTGTTTCCATTGATCATCCTTGAGATATTTCTACAACTTGATTGGAGTCCACCTGTGGTAAATTCAATTGATTGGATATTATTTGGAAAGGCACACACCTACAGTTGAAGTTGGAAGTTTACATACACCTTAGCCAAATACATTTAAACTCAGTTTTTCACAATTCCTGACATTTAATCCTAGTAAAAATTCCTTGTCTTAGGTCAGTTAGGATCAGTACTTTCTTTTAAGAATGTGAAATGTCAGAATAATAGTAGAGAGAATGATTTATTTCAGCTTTTATTTATTTCATCACATTCCCAGTGGATCAGAAGTTTACATACACTCAATTAGTATTTGGTAGCATTGCCTTTAAATTGTTTAACTTGGGTCAAATGTTTCGGGTAGCCTTCCACAAGCTTCCCACAATAAGTTGGGTGAATTTTGGCCCATTCCTCCTGACAGAGCTGGTGTAATTGAGTCAGGTTTGTAGGCCTCCTTGCTCGCACATGCTTTTTCAGTTCTGCCCACAAATTGTCTATAGGATTGAGGTCAGGGCTTTGTGATGGCCACTCCAATACCTTAACTTTGTTGTCCTTAAGCCATTTTGGCACAACTTTGGAAGTATGCTTGGGGTCATTGTCCATTTGGAAGACCCATTTGCGACCAAGCTTTAACTTCCTGACTGATGTCTTGAGATGTTGCTTCAATATATCCACATAATTTTCCTTCCTCATGATGCCATCTATTTTGTGAAGTGCACCAGTCCCTCCTGCAGCAAAGCACCCCCACAGCATGATGCTGCCACCCCCGTTCTTCACGGTTGGGATGGTGTTCTTCGGCTTGCAAGCCTTCCCCTTTTTCCTCCAAACATAACGATGGTCATTATGGCCAAATTTCTATTTTGTTTCATCAGACCAGTGGACATTTCTCCAAAAAGTACGATCTTTGTCCCCATGTGCAGTTGCAAACTGTAGTCTGGCTTTTTTATGGTGGATATGGAGCAGTGGCTTCTTCCTTGCTGAGCGGTCTTTCAGGTTATGTCGATATAGGACTAGTTTTACTATGGATATAGATACTTCAGGCGTTTGGAAATTGCTCCCAAGGATGAACCAGACTTGTGGAGGTCTACACATTTTTTTCTGAGGTCTTGGCTGATTTATTTTGATTTTCCCATGATGTCAAGCAAAGAGGCACTGAGTTTGAAGGTAGGCCTTGAAATACATCCACAGGTACACCTCCAATTGACTCAAATTATGTCAATTAGCCTATCAGAAGCTTCTAAAGCCATGACATTCTTTTCTGGACTTTTCCAAGCTGTTTAAAGGCACAGTCAACTTAGTGTATGTAAACTTCTGACCCATTGGAATTGTGATACAGTGAATTATAAGTGAAATAATCTGTCTGTAAACAATTGTTGGAAAAATTACTTGTGTCATGCACAAAGTAGATGTCCTAACCGACTTGCCAAAACTATAGTTTGTTAACAAGACATTTGTGGAGTGGTTGAAAAAGCCATATCTCAGACTGCCCATCTTAATCTTTTATTTTTATTGTCCAGTCTGAGATATGGCTTTTTCTTTGCAACTCTGCCTAGAAGGTCAGCATCCCGGAGTCGCCTCTTCACTGTTCACGTTGAGACTGGTGTAATGAAGCTGCCAGTTGAGGACCTGTGAGGCCTCTGTTTCTAAAACTAGACACTCTAATGTATTTGTCCTCTTGCTCAGTTGTGCACCGGGGCCTCACACTCCTCTTTCTATTCTGGTTAGAGCCAGTTTCGCTGTTCTGTGAAGGGAGTAGTACACAGCGTTGTATGAGATCTTCAGTTTCTTGGCAATTTCTCGCATGGATTAGCCTTCATTTCTCAGAACAAAAATAGACTGATGGGTTTTAGAAGAAAGTTATTTGTTTCTGGCCATTTTGAGCCTGTAATCGAACCCACAATTGCTGATGCTCCAGATACTCAACTTGTCTCAAGAAGGCCAGTTTTATTGCTTCTTTAATCAGAACAACAGTTTTCAGCTGTGCTAACATAATTGCAAAAGGGTTTTCTAATGATCAATTAGCCTTTTAAAATGATAAACTTGGATTAGCAAACACAACATGCCAGTGGAACACAGGACTGATGGTTGCTGATAATGGGCCTCTGTACGCCTATGTAGATATTCCATAAAAAATCTGTCGTTTCCAGCTACAATAGCCATTTACAACATTAACAATGTCTACACTGTTTTTCTGATCAATTTGATGTTATTTTAATGGACAAAAAAAATGCTTTTCTTTAGAAAACAATGACATATCTAAGTGACCCCAAACGTTTGAACGGTAGTATAGATTATGACCACTCAGTGCTCCTGACAGAATAGGTTATGACTTGTACATAACTCAGAATCCATCTCTCACCAGCATCTGCCCAGACATCAGTGAGGAGAGTTGAATACATCCCATCTGCCTTGGTGTTAGTTAACAGCTGCTTGTCCCAGAAATGCTTTTCATTGCCATTGAGGGCTGAAAAGGTCTTGTTTTTGTACAGTAAAAAATATCTGCAAAGTGAATCTTGGGGACCCTGCAGATGGAAAATCTGTAATGTGGTGATTAGGGATTATGCAGAAGACAGTGGCAGGGGTTCTCGTCATAACCTTGGCAGCATGGGCAGCCAGGTGAGGTTGCGCTCTCAATGCATTCCTTGCCAATCTCTGAGGCTGAGGCTGCCTCTACACTGGAGCTGTCTACGAGTAGTCTTATGTGTGTCTTAATCTTCACATGTCCCAAATGACCACCTTAACTCATTCTCATTCTATTGACTCTGAATGACTTTTCAGGACATTCAAGACAATGTGTACACCCACGCAATGCATTAGCTGACAATCCAAAAACGATAACACCAAGATTGTAGTAGTGGCCAAGAAGATCGTCAAGGATCTCAGCCACCCGAGCCACGGCCGCTACCATTTAGAAGGCGTAGACAGTACGGGTGCATCAATGCTGGGACTGAGAGACTGATAAACAGCTTCTATCTCCAGGCCATCAGACTGTTAAATAGTCAACACTATCCGGCCTTCGCCCAGTACCCTGCCCTGAACTTTAGTCACTGTTACTAGCCGGCTACCACCCGGTACTCAAACCTGCACCTTGGAGACTGCTGCCCTATGTACATAGTCATTGAACACTGGTCACTTTAATCATGTTTACATACTGCTTTACCAACTTCATATGTATATGCTGTATTCTAGTCAAGGCTCATCCTATATAACTACTGCTGTACACACCTTTTCTATTCCTATACTGTCCATACTGTCTATACACACCATTAAATACATATATATTTATATTCTGGACTCTGACATTGCTCGTTCTGATATTTCTTAATTTCTTCATTTTTATTTTGGGGATTTGTATCTATTGTTTTGTTTTGTTAGGTATTACTGCACTTTTGGAGCTAGGAACATAAGCATTTCACTACACCCGCGATAATATCTGCAAAATATGTGTACGCAACCAATAAAATTGTATTAGATTTTTTAGTGAAGTTCAGTCTTCTCTAGAGTAGAGTCTGAAAGGATTAAAAATATACTGCCGCTGGGTAAAACATGACGATGTAGTATGGTTCAAGATCCTTTTCTGAAGGCCATCAAAAAATCATACTTGAACTAGTGCTAACAGGCATATTTGAATTGGTCTGATATTCGGTCTTCATACATACTAGAGGCACAGTGTGTCATTACCATGTAGTTTGGTATTTACACTGATAAACAATGCTTCCAAGAACAAGGACACATTTGTCTCTTCATAAGCCGCCTGTCACATGATGGATTCGATAGATGGCTTAGACTAGAAGGATTTGGCTAAGATATCAGTCCTTTGCATCAGTATTGTTATAAAAAAAACACAGGATCAGCTTTCATGGGTGGTAAAAATCAGTATGTATGTCAATAGAACACAATGCGATTGTATTGTATCTAAAACCCTACCGTGGCAACATTTGCATAGCTGAACTAGTTTCCTTTTCAATTTCGTGCAAATATGTGTTTTTGTTTCTCACTTATTTTTACACATAACTACCCGGAGAAACAAGGTGACCAAAGTCCAGTCCCTTAGGCACCCAGATAAGTGCTTAAAGAAACCCTCTTAACAATGCTAGGCTCCAGAAACACCAGAGGAGCAGGAACAGAATGAAGGCTTGGATTGTCATAGACGAGGACTGGATTGGTTTCATTATTTGGGGATAAACATTCACAGTCTAATCTGAAGGCTAAATGAGAGAAAGACTTGCCACTATCTGTTCTCTCCTTTAGCCTCCATGGCCTAAATGTACTTCCACTTCTCTCTGTCTTCCACTGTAAAATATATAAATGATATATTGTGTGTGTGTGTGCTGGCTTGGGGTCTGAGTTGGCCAGTGGGGTGTGGGTATACCTATGGTTCTAATAAGTAAGATAAACAATACCAGGGTCAGGGATAATTCCCTCAGGGCACTGTTGATTTAGCTTCCACTCATGAACTGTGGGCACTGTAGTGTGTGTGCACGCATGTGTTTGTGTGACTGTGGCAGTGTATGTGCGTGACAGGGGGAGAGAGACAGGGTAAAAGGAAAAGAGGGAGGGGAGGGAGGCTGGTAGAGAATTGAGGATGAAATTGTCTGACCCTGTGAACCTGCCGATCAGTAAAAGAACACCACTCACATTGGACAGTGCAGTCTATCTCTCCATCACGTGCACACACACATGCGCATGCACACACACACACACCATCTCTTTCTCTATCTATGCTACTACATAGGAGAGTGAACTTGCTGACCCTGGTGGAGTAGCCAAACGGGGTTTACTGTTAGGATAATTCCCTCCATGAATGACCAAAGCCACTGTATGTGTAGGACTTTCTACTGTATGCAATGGTCAGATCCTTTACTATGACAATCAATTTGATCTCACCCTCAGGCATTCAGTGAGTCTGTTTCCACAATCAATATGTTATCAATAATGACTAGTGCTGTGTTGGTTGGTTTACAGTGAGAGGCGAGGAGGGAGTAGAAACAGGGATACATCATAAATGTAGCCTATATAAGTTGCAGCATTCCCAGTGACAGTGTGAAACTAAATTACATCAAATTAAAAGTTGGCCTCAAGGGATGAGAGAAGAATTCAAGTCTGAGCAAGCGAGGCTTAAGGATAAAATGGGACTGGAAGTGACTACCCTTCTCTAATGATGTATCTACATGGAGGAAAGAAGAGATTGTTGTGACTTGTGTTAGTTATAATAACCTTTTTTCTAAAGATATTTTATGATATGTTTGGTCATATAAAACTTACAAAGCCCTATATGTCAAAAATTCTGAAATATAAGTGGCATAGTCTGTTAAAACACTTTCATTTATGGAATGTAGCTGTGATACAATGTTCAAATTTACAATGTATCACTCATAGGCTACAATGTATCATAAGCCTGATACTATGTATAAGCGTTATTATAAACATATTGGGAAAAGACTGCCTCTTTTTTTGTTTTTACAATAAGATCCTCTGTAGCTCAGCTGGTAGAGCACGGCGTTTGTAACGCCAAGGTAGTGGGACCACCCATACACATAAAAAAAAATTATGCACGCATGACTGTAAATCGCTTTGGATAAAAGCGTCTGCTTAATGGCATGTTATTATTATTATTATTATTATTATTATTATTATTATTATCCACAGGTAGGGTAAACAAACATATTTCCTCACTCATAAAGTGGGTTGGGTATGAATCCTGGGGTGAATAACGTCCGGCTCTATGAATAACAAAAGCACAACTCAAACTTCTGCCTTCCACAAGCTCCTACCAATAAGCGCACGGCAATTCTGACGATGACCAATGGCTGAGTCCCTAGACAAATCTGCGCAGACGTTTGAAGGACTGTCCTGTTGGAAAAAAGTATCCTGGAGCCGCAAATCCGGGGAGGGAAAGCAGAGTTTCTTTAAGGGAAGGCATAAAGAGAAGCTGGTGGAATTTCTAATCAATTTTTTATAAATATAGCCTATAAGCTAAATACAAAGGTGGTGTAGGCTAGGCTACCTATTACAAACGAATAATGTTTGTATCACGCGCAAAGTAATACGACGTTATAACCACTTTATAAGATATATCTTGGTGAGGTTTGAGTTTGCCATCATTCAGTTCAACGATTGATAAATTAATGGCTCTGATAGCAACTGATCGGAGCTGCGAATTGAACGGGTCGTCGACAATTTACGGTAGGATTGGCACAAGAAGAGAAGGCAAGACAGGCAGAACCGGTAAAATGCAGCCGAAAGACCCGGAATATTCAACAGATGGGTTACCCAAAGCATTTTTACACAGTTTAAGGACACTCTTTGACATCCTTGATGACGGGAAGAGAGGGTATGTGCACATATCGGAGATTGAGAGTCGATGGCAAGGGGCAGATACTCATGATTTGCCCGGCGGGGTGCTGGAGTGCCTGAGGCGGGTGGCCCCACGGCATGGTTGCCTGACATTTGAGCGCTTCGTGGCGGGGCTGCGATACTCCATGCTGAACCCGGACAACAACAACCAAATTAAGGGCCAGGCTGCGGTGCATCCGCAACAAGCACACCCGCACTCCAAACAGCACCATCTGCCAGCGCAAAAACCTGCCCCGCTCTCTGCCTGCTCTGTCGGAACTCGGATTGAAAACAAAGTTATTCCACTGGATCCGAGCAACGGGACCAACAATACGAATCACAACCGCGCGTCCTCACTTCAGATTCGGTCCAGACATGAGGAGGGGAAAACTGGATACCCAGTCACTTCTACCGCAGGTGGTCCCATGCGGTACACCAATGCGGGTTATGAGAGAACAGGCAGAAGTTTGGAACGGAATCCCATTGTGCTCGAAAGCGATTCGTATCGAGCGGATTCGGTTCGGGTGGGGAAGCAAGCGCATCCACAGCAGAGTCGGGTGAGGTCCATAGAGTCCCTTGCGCTCGAGTCACCAAGCCTCCAAAAACCAAGTAAGTTTGAATGTCACTCTTGATTGATTTCACATTGTGATAAATTAAATACATATTTGAATGAGTATTGAGTGGGTCTGCAGGATAGATTAATTATCTAAGATCAAGACCAGTCATCCATCTCTCTCTCTCTCTCTTCTCTCTCTCTCTCTCTCTCTCTCTATTTCAATTTCAATTTCAATTTAAGGGCTTTATTGGCATGGGAAACGTGTGTTAACATTGCCAAAGCAAGTGAAGTAGATAGTAAACAAAAGTGAAATAAACAATAAATATTAACAGTAAACATTACACTCAGAAGTTTCAAAAGAATAAAGACATTTCAAATGTAATATTATGTATATATACAGTGTTGTAACAATGTGCAAATAGTTAAAGTACAAATGGGAAAATAAATAAACATAAATATGGGTTGTATTTACAATGGTGTTTGCCCTTTTCTTGTGGCAACAGGTCACAAATATTGCAGCTGTGATGGCACACTGTAAGGGAATTTATCAAAATTGGGTTTGTTTTCAAATACTTTGTGGATCGCTGTAATCTGAGGGAAATATGTGTCTCTAATATGGTCATACATGTGGCAGGAGGTTAGGAAGTGCAGCTCAGTTTCCACCTCATTTTGTGGGCAGTGTGCACATAGCCTGTCTTCCTACGGCAGCCTTTCTCAATAGCAAGGCTATGCTCACTGAGTCTGTACATAGTCAAAGCTTTCCTTACGTTTGGGTCAGTCACAGTGGTCAGGTATTCTGCCACTGTGTACTCTTTGTTTAGGGCCAAATAGCATTCTAGTTTGCTCAGTTTTTTTGTTTGTTCTTTCCAATGTGTCAAGTAATTCTCTTTTTGTTTTCTCATGATTTGGTTGGGTCTAGTTGTGTTGTTGTTGTTGTTGTTGTCCTGGGGCTGTGTGTGTTTGTGAACAGAGCCCCAGGACAAGCTTACTTAGGGGACTCTCCTCCAAGTTCATCTCTCTGTAGGTGATGGCTTTGTTATGGAAGGTTTGGGAATCGCTTCCTTTTACATTTTAGTCATTTAGCAGACACTCTTATCCAGAGCAACTTACAGTTAGTGAATACATTTGTTTTTTTTATACTGGCCCCCCGTGGGAATCGAACCCACAACCCTGGCGTTGCAAACGCCATGCTCTATCAACTGAGCTACATCCCTGCCGGCCATTCCCTCCCTACCCTGGGCCAATTGTGCGCCACCCATGAGTCTCCCAGTCGCGGCCGGCTGCGACAGAGCCTGGATTTGAACCAGGATCTCTAGTGGCACAGTTAGCACTGCGATGCAGTGCCTTAGACCAATGCGCCACTCAGGAGTAAGTAAATTCTATAACCTTTTAAGTGGTTATAGAATTTAACGGCTCTTTTCTGGATTTTGATAATTAGCGGGTATTGGCCTAATTCTGCTCTGCATGCATTATTTGGTGTTTTACGTTGTACACAGAGGATGTTTTTGCAGAATTCTGCATGCAGAGTCTCAATTTGGTGTTTGTCCCATTTTGTGAATTCTTGCTGGTGAGCGGACCCCAGACCTCAGAACCATAAAGGGCAATGGGTTCTATAACTGATTCAAGTATTTTTAGCCAGATCCTAATTGGTATGTTCAAATTTTATCCTTTTGATGGCATAGGAAGGCCCTTCTTGCCTTGTCTCTCAGATCGTTCACAGCTTTGTGGAAGTTACCTGTGGCGCTGATGTTTAGGCCGAGGTATGTATAGTTTTTTGTGTGCTCTAGGGCAACGGTGTCTAGATGGAATTTGTATTTGTGGTCCTGGCAACTGGACCTTTTTTGGAACACCATTATTTTTGTCTTACTGAGATTTACTGTCAGGGCCCAGGTCTGACAGAATCTGTGCAGAAGATCTAGGTGCTGCTGTAGGCCCTCCTTGGTTGGTGACAGAAGCACCAGATCATCAGCAAACAGAAGACATTTGACTTCAGATTCTTGTAGGGTGAGGCCGGTGTGTGTATTTTGTTTCTCACTAGGCTAAGCGATCAGGAAAGACTCAATTATGTAAAGCTCAATGATCGTCACTCAGTAATAAGATCAAGTGGGTTGTAAACAGGTCAGGACTATTCTGCCGCCTCAGTCTCATTGACCCAGGTGTGGACATAGAGCAGTATGAAACACACACACGAGTTACAGGTTACAACATGTTTAGCATCAGACTAAATCAGTGGTGTAAAGTACTTAAGTAAACATACTTTAAAGTACTACCTAAGTAGTTTTTTCTGTACTTTACTATTTATATTTTTGACTACTTTTACTTCACTACATTTCTAAAGAAGGTCATGTACTTTTTACTCCATACATTTTCCCTGACACCAAAAGTACTCGTTACAATTTGAATGCTTAGCAAGACAGGAAAATGGTCAAAATCACACAATTATCAAGAGAACATACCTGGTCATCTCTATTGCCTCTGATCCTCTGGACACACTAAACACAAATGCTTCGTTTGTAAATTATGTCTGAGTGTTGGAGTGTGCCCCTGGCTATCTGTAAAATAAATAAAAAACACGAAAATGGTGCCGTCTGGTTTGCTTAATATAAGGAATTTGAAACTATTTATACTTTTACTTTTAATACTTAAGTATATTTTAGCAATTACATTTACTTTTGATACTTAAGTATAATTAAAACCAGATATTTTTAAGACTTTTACTCAAGTAGTATTTTACTGGGTGACTTTAGCTTTTACTTGAGTCATTTTCTATTAAGGTATCTTGACTTTTACTCAAGTATACATTTGGGTACTTTTTTTACTCAAGTAGTATTTTACTGGGTGACTTTAGCTTTTACTTGAGTCATTTTCTATTAAGGTATCTTTACTTTTACTCAAGTATGACAATTGGGTACATTTTCCACAACTGGACTAAATGTCAGCTGCCTTCTGAGCTCTTGATGCATGCAGTCTCGCAGGTTGACGTTTATTGTCATGAATCTTGCCCTGGAGGCAGAACTGAGCGATTTCTGCTAGATGGAACAGCTGCAAAGTCAAAATTGGCTATATGTGACCACCGCCTCCATTCGGTCTTATGTAGACTAGCAACATTTGAAATTGTGTTTTTTACATTGGATACATGTAGGGACTCAGAGCTACAAAATGGTATATCATACACTGCAGTTGAGGAACAATGGTAAAGTAATTATGCTTTGAAAGTTGATAAACTTGTAACCCCACGTTTGAGAAAATGTCCCTTGAATGTTTTGGTACACCTACTGAAGAGCTCTTCATTGTCTACACCTATTCAGCATCGTTCACACCCTCTTAAGCCTTAGCCCCACCCATCTCTTTACAAAAC
This sequence comes from Coregonus clupeaformis, assembly GCF_020615455.1. Lineage (NCBI taxonomy): Eukaryota > Metazoa > Chordata > Actinopteri > Salmoniformes > Salmonidae > Coregonus > Coregonus clupeaformis. The sequence continues at coordinate 37,153,402 of NC_059206.1, read as the reverse complement.
ACACTTCATCTAGTACTTGGCCTATATCCTAATCTGACTTTGAAAGTGTCCAGAGAAAAAATATTTATAAATATTGTATAATTAGCCTATTAGATGATGCTTACACAGACACTTGTCTAAATTGATGGGTCATCTGAAAGAAATGCTATAACCACCCCTCAACCACATCTAGCTAAGTGGATGGGTCACTATTGTCTAGACATGTACACATGTTCATGAAATACAATAGATGGCCATAACCACCCCCAGACATACCTGGCTAACTTGATGGGTCATGTAATCATTCTCTTGCGAAGTGGAGTCTTTTGTTTAGACATGTAGCCAGCTAGCTAGCTAAACAATTAACCATAATCCCAGCCCATAGCTACAGTACAAACGGATTGTCATAGCTAGCCACTATGCATGATATGCTGGAGTATGAATCTGCAGGTAGCTCAAACTAACCAACTAGGTTCAATGTTAGCTAGCTAGCTAACATTAGGCTATAACTAGCAATGCAAATGGCTTCCTGAGATACGAATAATATTACTACACAGATCATACACGTAATGTTAGTTAGCGAGCCAGCAACCTAACATTTGCTAGCTAGCTAACAGTACTCTTTAATTTTCAATGAAAACGACTTTCTGACAAAATTAGAAATGTATAATATCTGAAAATGTAGCTAGACTCTTACCCGTATACATGGATGTACGTTTCAAGTGTGTCTTTTCCATTTGGTTTGTAGCTAGCTACAACTTGTTTGGCCCGTTGTTGTGTCAAGTCATTCTGGTTCACACTGACCTTGTGCAGAAAAGTAGTCCATCACAACTTTTCTCCACTGATCATTGTCGATAGCGCCTGCTAAATGTTTGTTCTCTCCCTCTCTGTGAAGATGATAAGACCAGCTACACTGCTGCTGTAAATGTTCTAGCCCTGGAACCACTGGAACCACTGCCAAATGGCCACATTAAAACAGAGAACCAGAGCCCACAGCTAGGGGCCACAGCTAGGGGTCAATCCTTCCACACTCTCTGGGTTTTTACTAATGGTTGAGCTCAGCTAACTAACCACCATTATTTCAAAGCCCTGGTAGCCTTTTAAATCTCTCCGCTCCAGTGAAGAGTGTGTAATTGAGTAATTGACCTCCAGCTTGTCCAGAGTGAGTCACAAAATCCTCTGGATGCTTAGCCAGAGTTTAGACTGGGGTCTGGGCTGCTCCTAACAGAATCATCAGCCCAACCTTTCCCGGTCCTTTCCTGGTGTCCCTCATTAGACTGGCCTGTGTTCACTGAGGTTGGGAAAGCCATGGGAAAAATCCTGCTTTGTCACATGTGTCACGCAAGCACGCCCACACACACACACATCCTTTCTCACTCTCACACACACACACACACTCTCTCTCTCTCTCTCTCTCTCTAATGGCACTGCTCCGAGCCTGTCTGTCTGTATAACTGTGACTGTCTGGAGCTATAACGGTGACATGTCCATGAAGCAGCAGCCTGGAGGCCCTGGCTAGCTACTTACATCAGTGCCACAGAGCCACTCTACAGGAGCATCTACATGGGATTGGAAAGTGTGTTGAATGGCGATGTAAACTCCCCCAGCAAACCCGCTGGATTAGCACAGATTACCACACGCAGGGTAATTGAGGCACGTCAGCGGTGAAATCCTGCCCACCCCTGAACAAGCGACCATTACTCTCTCTCTCTCTCTCTCTCTCTCTCTCTCTCTCTCTCTCTCTCTCTCTCTCTCTCTCTCTCTCTCTCTCTCTCTCTCTCTCTCTCTCTCTCCTCTCTCTCTCTCTCTCTCTCTCTCTCTCTCTCTCTCTCTCTCTCTCTCTCTCTCTCTCTCTCTCTCTCTCTCTCTCTCTCTCTTTCTCTCTCTCTCTCTCTCTCTCTCTGTCTCTCTCTCTCTCTCTCTCTCTCTCTCTCTCTCTCTCTCTCTCTCTCTTCTCTCTCTCTCTCTCTCTCACTCTCTCTCTCTCTCTCCGCCTCTCTCTCTCTCTCTCTCTCTCTCTCTCTCTCTCTCTCTCTCTCTTCTCTCTCTCTCTCTCTCTCTCTCTCTCTCTCTCTCTCTCTCTCTCTCACTCTCTCTCTCTCTCTCTCTCTCTCTCTCTGTCTCTCTCTCTCTCTCTCTCTCTCTCTCTCTCTCTCTCTCTCTCTCTCTCTCTCTCTCTCTCTCTCTCTCTCTCTCTCTCTCTCTCTCTCTCTCTCTCTCTCTCTCTCTCTCTCTCTCTCTCTCTCTCTCTCTCTCTCTCTCTCTCTCTCTCTCTCTCTCTCTCTCTCTCTCTCTCTCTCTCTCTCTCTCTCTCTCTCTCTCACTCTCTCTCTCTCTCTCTCTCTCTCTCTCTCTCTCTCTCTCTCTCTCTCTCTCTCTCTCTCTCTCTCTCTCTCTCTCTCTCTCTCTCTCTCTCTCTCTCTCTCTCTCTCTCTCTCTCTCTCTCTCTCTGATTGCGTCCCAAAGTAGTGCCTTATATAGGGAATAGAGTGCCATTTGGGATGCAGCCTCTTCTTGGGGGATGTCCAAAACCATGGATAGAGGTCACAGCTGCCCCTGTGGTACTCAGTGAAGAGGCTGATGTGGTATTGGAGCAGGGTAATGGGCCAGCGGCTGGAGCTGGATTATGGGCTATGGTTTACAGAGCTACTGACCCCAATGCTTTAGTGTCCTGCCAAGGTTATGCTGAATTGAAGGCATAATAACAAGTATCACTCCACTGGAGCACTGGAAAATAATACCCACGCTTTTAAAGGCAGCATCTGGACAGCATCACTGTGTGGGGGACATGACATCCATGCTATACGATGCTCTAAACATTAGGAAAGATTTAGCATTTTTCATGGCTGCAGTTCCTGCTGTTCTATCTCTGTGTATCTGAGCAGTGAGCTGTAGGCAGCCAGACAGGCGGAGGAGGCTGTGTGGAAGAGGTTGGACAGAGAGAGAGAGAGCTTGTCAAAGCTTGCCTTCCTGACCCGTCTGACTGCAGATTAGCTGTGAGGCGTGAGGAACAACTCAACTCAGGAAAAACTGGCTCTGGAGCCAGACACACACACACACACACACACACACACAGACACAGACACAGACAACAGGGGAGGGGCAGAGTGAGCTCATAAGGACAGGAGGGACATTCTTTTTCAGCCGTTACTGCTCAAGACAACATGACATCACCTGTGGATGGAGCAATAGAAACTGCTATAAAGACGTCTGTCAACTGCCTGGAATGTTATTCATTCACAGCACAACAGAGTTAGGAATGTAGCACAGGGATAGTCAGTGCCATATGTGAAAATGTCAATATTTCCATCAACACTGAGTTAATAAGAGACAATGCTACAGTAAATGTAAAAATATTGTCAGCCTTCCATCCAAGTGATAAAGAGGCTCTGTAATGAGTGCAAATTAAATTACATTTCCATAGCTGAGTCTAGATCAGTTGAGTGTGATAGAATAAGCCTACAGGTTCCCCCGTGGGCCACCATCTTATCTTTAGCTGAGCAGCATTCATGCTCTGTAGGGCAGATTCTGACCCTGATATGATGATCTCATTACTAACTAACTCTTCTTACTGTCTCTCTCACTGTCTCGCTCTCTATCATCCTTATACTCTCTCTCACTGACTGGCTCTTTCTCACATGCTCTCTCAACCTAACCCCTCCTCTGTGCTGTACAATCAAAATCGTTTTTCATCACAATTTCTTGCTGCTGGAATGGGAAAACAATGCATGTACTGACACCTGTTGTGTTTATGTGTTCAGACCAAATGGGAAATGACACATCGACAGGGGAAAACATTTCAATTAGCAATACTGTTATAAGTTGTGCAAATAAGGCTTACCTACACTGGTAAACAATATCCTCTTTGGGTGCCACAGTCCAACTTGAAGATTATCTAGAAACACTAAACTCGGTGCTTTACATATTTCCCTTGGCCTCTCTGAACCCCACATAATTCTGTCCTCAGGGAACTACAGTGGTGTGAAAAAGTGTTTGCCCCCTTCCTGATTTATTATTTGTTTGCATGTTTGTCACACTTAAATGTTTCAGATCATCAAACAAATATTAGTCAAAGATAACACAAGTAAAGAGACTGGGAAAAAATGGCCTGCATGGCAGAGTTCCAAGACGAAAACCACCGCTGAGCAAAAAGAACATTAAGGCTCGTCTCATTTTTGCCAGAAAACATCTTGATGATCCCCAAGACCTTTGGGAAAATACTCTGTGGACTGACGAGACAAAAGTTGAACTTTTTGGAAGGTGTGTGTCCCATTACATCTGGCGTAAAAGTAACACCGCATTTCAGAAAAAGAACATCATACCAACAGTAAAATATGGTGGTGGTAGTGTGATGGTCTGGGCCTGTTTTGCTGCTTCAGGACCTGGAAGACATGCTGTGATAAATGGAACTGTCTACCAAAAAATCCTGAAGGAGAATGTTCGGCCATCTGTTCGTGACCTCAAGCTGAAGCGAACTTGGGTTCTGCAGCAGGACAATGATCCAAAACACACCAGCAAGTCCACCTCTGAATGGCTGAAGAAAAACAAAATGAAGACTTTGGAGTGGCCTAGTAAAGTCCTGACCTGAATCCTATTGAGATGCTGTGGCATGACCTTAAAAAGGCAGTTCATGCTCTCAAACCCTCCAATGTGGCTGAATTACAACAATTCTGCAAAGATGAGTGGGTCAAAATTCCTCCCCAGCGCTGTAAAAGACTCATTGCAAGTTATCGCACACGTTTGATTGCAGTTGTTGCTGCTAAGGGTGGCCCAACCAGTTATTAGGTTGTAGGGGGCAATCACTTTTTCACACAGGGCCATGTGGGTTTGGATTTAGTTTTCCCTTAATAATAACAACCTTCATTTCAAAACTGCAATTTGTGTTTACTTGTGTTATCTTTGACTAATATTTAAATGTGTTTGATCTGAAACATTTAAGTGTGACAAACATGCAAACAAATAAGAAATCAGGAAGGGGGCAAACACTTTCTCACACCACTGTATATCCAGTTACCGATTAACAGGATTTCTGGGAGTCATGATACAACATGGAAGAGTATCATGTTTGTTCTGCTCTGTTATCTACTATCACATGAACTGTTTTTCTATGCATAAGGTCTTGCATTTTCTTCTCATCACCCTCAGAATTGTAATTTGTCCCCATTAAATACAACCAGAGGGAAACCTCTTGCCTCTCAGTTGATATTGGTTAGCAGGGAGGTTAGCTCCCTCATGTGGCCACCATAGCAGAGCAGGATGTCTCTGTCTCTCACAAACTCGCAGGATTTGGGGTGGGTTTGTGGTGACAATGTGTTAGTCTGATGTTATCTCTGGTGATTCTAGTTTGGGAGACACAGTTCAGTTCTATCATAGATAAAAACCTTGATCCACTGAACACAACAGAGTGAGTCAGAACTTCTCTCTGAGTTCATCTCTGGCTTTCATGTCCACCTAGCTCTATGTATTTGATACTAACATTATATAAGAGCAAAATACCCAAACACTAACATGTACCTAAAGTTTATGTTCTTCCTTACAGCAAATGGTTATGTTTTCATTTGATGTGTTAGGTGATGGGTACCCAGAAGCATATACAGAACTCAGAACTCGTAACAGTATTGGGACAGTGACACATTTGTTGTTGTTTTGGCTCTGTACTCCAGCACTTTGGGTTTGAAATGATACAATGACTATGAGGTTAAAGTGCAGACTGTCAGCTTTAATTTAAAGGAATTGTGAATAATGGTGTGGGAAAGTTACAGATGCACAAATATCATACCCCCAAGACATGCTAACCTCTCACCATTACAATAACAGGGGAGGGTAGCATTTTTTTGGGGGGTATGATATTTGTGCGTCTGTAATTTTCTCACTCATTCAGGGTTATCCGTAATCATGGTAGCATCCACATTAATGTAGAAGTGTTTAGAAACATATTCTATTCTTATTTACAATAAAAGTGACTCCAAAATGACGCAATACATTATTTACCATTAATTTCTATTGGGCACAAAATAATCTGAAACACAAACAAAACAAACAATAAAATGCATCCAATAAGTTTGTAGAGTCACAAGCTTGATGTAGTCATTGTGCTATGAATATGAAACTAAATGCTTAACTTTCTACTACTTTAATACACATATAAGTGAATTTGTCTCAATACTTTTGGTCCCCTAAAATGGGGGGACTATGTAGAAAAAGTGCTGTAATTTCTAAACAGTTCACCCAATATGGATGAAAATACCCTCAAATTATAGCTGACAGTCTGCACTTTAACCTCGTAGTCATTGTATCCAAAGTGCTGGAGTACAGAGCCAAAACAACAACATAATCTTCACTGTCCCAATAGTTTTGGAACTCACTGTACGTTGTACTAACCAGACAGTTGATACCTGTGTTCCAGACAAGATCTGGAAGTCAGTTGGTGAAATCAGCTAAGAATCTTTCTGACCACCCCTTCCTGCCCTTTCTCTGGTCCAGGTATTGTGGAGGCTGGTTTGCCGAGGTCCCAGAGTGAGTCAGCCACGGGATTCACTGCCTCCAGACACCATGGGCGGAGCCGAGATGAGCAGAGACGCCACACCATCACCAACGGAGTGGGTTATGGAATGGTACTTACGCGAGTGCACACACACGCACACACACACACACTCACACACATACACGCACACACACTGTTGCATATGCACAGATTTAAGAGAGGCAGTCAAACAACCATCTTCTCACTGCTAGTGATGTTCAGTGATGGGGTTCATGTTAGGGGTCAGTTCACTTTTTATCTAGAGTAGGGGTGAAGCAGAGAACAGTTTCAAGGATAAACAGGCCTCTCTGCTCTGTGCAGACTTCTACTGCTCTCTGTCACTTTGTTTCTGTTGGCTAACACCCACCATTCACTCCCCCATTCCACCCCTCTCCCTACACCCCTCCCTCTTTTTTCTCAGTCCAACCCCTCTTCCTCTGTGGCCCTCCCAATCTCCTGCCCCCATTCCATGCCTCCTCTCTCTCCCTCGCTCTCTTTCTCTATCCCCCTGCCTCTCATTTCTCTGAGCCCTACTCTCTCTGTCCCTCTTTCTCTGTCTTTTCCTCTCTCCTTCCACTCTTTCTCTGTGTGGAGTTATAGAGGGAGCTGCTCCCCCTCCCCCTCCCTCCTCCCCCCTCTGATTGCCTGTCCACATGGTAATGAGCCGGGTCGGACCCAGGGGCCTGGAAGCAGGGGACTTGCTTGGTCCACCCGGCCCAGCCTGGACAGCCGTCTGGGCAGCCTACACCACTGTCTTCATCCCTCTCAGCAGCAGTCTGTACAGCAGCAAGGCACTGCACTTTTTCCTTTGGGTGAGTGAGAACAACTACAGGAGAAAGGACGGTAAAGAGTAGGAGAGAGGAAGAGAAGGAAGGATAATTAGACTGGAGGAGAGTCTTGTTTGAGGAGTTGCCATGTATATATATGCTATGAGCAGAGTCAGAGAGTGATAACTGCTTGTCAACTAGCTGAATGTTTGACAGTTCTGTTCTGTGTCTGTGGTTAATGAGTTGTTGAAGCTAGTGGACAGTGCCAGTAGACAGTGCTAGTGTGGGTTTGTATCAGGTTGTGTCTTGTTGATAACCTGTAAACCCCTAGTTGTCATATTGTTGCTCTAGCCCTAGCAGTTGTATGGTAGCAGTTGTCATTGTAACACTAGTGATGTTAGCCTTGTCAGCCAGCTGGGACATGATACCCTCCCCCTCCTGTACCCCCCTCTCCCCTCTCTAACTTTTCTATCATTCCCTATGCCTGTGGCCCACCACACAAACACACAGCCTGACACTGGGTCACGCTTAATTCTAGGCACAAAACCCCCCACCCCTCTCCGTCTTTCTCTGCTCTCTCTCTCTTTCATCCCTCTCTCTCCTCTCCTCTGTCCTCTGTTTGCGGCTCCCATTCAACCCAGCAGGGCCAGAGCTGAAAGGGGAAATGTGTTTAGTATGCAATGATGGTACAAGAGGGCACAGGTTTACCCTGGCTGGTTACAGTCCAGATCAGATAACAACAACAGTATCAGCAGACTTTGACAATGCTGGTTGGTTTGACCATTGCATTATATCATTGGGAAATAGGCCTTTGTACAGACATGGTTTTCCCGACAGTGATAGAGAGGGTGGATGACACATCAGGTGGCTGAATGCCAGGAATGGGGCCTGTGCTGTGCTGTGACACTGGAGGACAGGATGGTCAGCAGAACTCATTGCTGTCTGCCTGCCACTGGGACAGGATGGTCAGCAGAACTAATTGCTGTCTGCCTGCCACTGGGACAGGATGGTCAGCAGAACTCATTGCTGTCTGCCTGCCACTGGGACAGGATGGTCAGCAGAACTCAATGCTGTCTGCCTGCCACTGGGACAGGATGGTCAGCAGAACTCATTGCTGTCTGCCTGCCACTGGGACAGGATGGTCAGCAGAACTCATTGCTGTCTGCCTGCCACTGGGACAGGATGGTCAGCAGAACTCATTGCTGTCTGCCTGCCACTGGGACAGGATAGTCAGCAGAACTACACTGGGACAGGATGGTCAGCAGAACTCCATTGGGACAGGATGGTCAGCAGAACTCCACTGGGACAGGATGGTCAGCAGAACTCATTGCTGTCTGCCTGCCACTGGGACAGGATGGTCAGCAGAACTCCACTGGGACAGGATGGTCAGCAGAACTCCACTGGGACAGGACGGCCTGTTGGAGTGGCTACTGTTTACCCATTCTTAGGTGTCTGCACCGTTGCTATGGCGCAGGGCTGATTGCTCCTCTAAACATTGCTCCTCCTTTTGAGGTTGGGGTACCATTCTGGCACAATTGGCCCTGGGCCATTGTCTCAAGACAACATGTAGAGATGTAGCATTTTTACCATCATAAATGTGACATGCAAGCTTAGCTAGTTTACAACATTTACCCTGAGATGATTGTAAATTAGGGACCCCTTTTTTGGAGCTCAGGGTGAGTATAAGCTTGAGGAGCAAGCAGCAAGCATACAGATGACTTCAGGTAAGTGACCCATATTGACAATGATAGTGAGATAGATGTTGACTCCCTCTTGCTCCAGCTGAAGCAGATGAAGGAGTTGGAGCAAGAGAAGGACTCTCTGCTGGCTGGTCTGGATGTGTTGGAGCGGGCTAGAGAGTGGTACCAGACCCAGATCCACAACGTCACCGAGAGACAGAGACACGTGGGCCAGAGCAACCACTGCACGGTAAGGACTGTTCATTAGGCAACAAATAGAAGAAAACAAACTGAAACCCAGGTCATGTATAATGCAGTACAGTAGGTATGGATAATATATACATTATCTGAAACTGTCTAGTTCTTACTGTCTCGCGTTCTCTCTCCCACCAGGATTTCTTCACAGAATCCCAGAATCAAAGTCGCATGGATGTTCTGCTTCCCAAACTGCAGGAAGTCAACCGCTGCCTTAATGACCTCATTTCCTGCTCTGGAATGGTATTGATGATTTACCTTGAAATAAGACATATTACCTGACTTTGTCTAACTCCGCCTCCTCACCGCCCTATGAGGGATGGTTGTCTCATATTACTGTGTCTAACTCCGCCTCCTCACCGCCCTATGAGGGATGGTTGTCTCATATGACTGTGTCTAACTCCGCCTCCTCACCGCCCTATGAGGGATGGTTGTCTCATATGACTGTGCAATTTCTAAGGTCAATTTGAATTCCACAGTAATTGTCAAGTTACTTATTTTCCTCTTACTGGAGTCCTCTCAGTGGCAATTAGATGTTGAATGTTCGTTCTATGTTTTAGACAGAGAGTATAGTCAACCTTAAACACTGGAGTCTTTACTGAAACATGGTAAATAATTGTGAATAATCTATTTATTTCTCTCTCTCTGTCTTAGCAGTCTTTCCCATTCTCTGGCAACCAGCCCACAGCGATCTCCTCCAGCTCCCACCCCCCTGCCCCTGCACCCCCACAAGCCATTCAGAGACTGAAGGACCAGAACCGCCTTCTTACCCAGGTAAACTGAAGATGCTGTTAGATGTCAATTAAATGTACTGTATATATACTGTATATATATCCATCACCACTGCCCGTCTATGATCGTCTAACCTCTACCTATCTCTTCTCTTTTCCCTGCTGCATTGAAGCTCTGTATGTACACTCCTTAAATGCGCAATAAAAGCTTGTTTAAACTCTCTTCTCCCCTGTCCATGTCTCCCCTCCTCATTTCCTCTCTCCACCACTCCTCCTCTCTCCACCACTCCAACCCTCTCTACGTCCCGGTGCAGGAGGTGACTGATAAGAGTGAGCGCATCACTCAGCTGGAGCAGGAGAAGTCTGCTCTGATCAAACAGCTGTTTGAGGCTCGCGCCCAGAGCACGAACGACAGCAGCACCATGGACTCCACCTTCATCTGAATACAGACACCATAATACAACTATACTGGTCTCCAGCTCTATCTGACCCCCACTCACAACAAGACAACTGCATCAGACTCAACTCACCACTCCTGGCATGATGAAAGCACCTTGAACTTTGACCCCCCCCACTTGACCACTCCCTCTGGATCTCCCCAACTGACCACTCCACTTAAAATGGCCTGCCACTAATCTGGGCCGACCCCTCCTGGGGGGGGGGACTCCCGAGTCCACCCTCACTCTGATACCGTCAGCCTCACCCACTGGGCAGAAAGCCTGGAACACCATAGTCTAACCATTCCTAACTGGGACCTGCCCAGGATTCCACTCCCCCTCGATCACTCCAAGGATCTACTGTGATCCACTAGGATCCTACCTTATTGAACCTGACTTAATGTTTACCCTCCCTCCCATCACAGTATAAGCTATGTGATTGGACATCATGAACTAAATCTAAAACCGTTACATGGAGCTACAGGATCCCTGCCAATCACCATGACAACAGCTCCTGTACAAATACATTAGTTGGAGGGATTCCATTGGACACACACCACACAAAATGTATTTATTTTATGAAACATTTACTCCAGATACTTTGATCTCAGTCACACTTTGATAGATATTTCTCCCATTGTATTCCAATATATCCACTTGTGTATCTCAAACCTAATTGAAATAGTTGGTAAGATGAGAAGCTGGGCTCTCCTGACCTGGAGGAGCTTACTAGTTTGTAGAGAGCTTAACCCTAAGGAGGACACCATGACTGTATAGTATCTCATTTACTGTTTGTCACTCTATGTACCCTTTAAGTGGGCCAAATGCACATGACGTGAAGCACTAGTACATATAGCCACCATTTTAATAGTAGAACATGAGCAGCATGTAAATGTTGTTTTGTTTCCCTTAAAATTAATTAATTGAGAGCACTAGAAAAGTGACACATGTCCTACAAGCCAAGGAGATCTAGTAGTGGAGAGGGTAGGAGAGAAGTTTGCATGTAGAAGAGACTTGAAGATGAGAAGGATTGGTATTTCATGAATGTGTTTGAGCCCTGGTCCCTGGTGGCAGAGGGACCACTGGAACGGGACAGGTCTCAGAGAAGAGTAATGTTGGATTGGCTAGTGGGAAAAAACAACTCCTCCTTGGTTGATAGACTTCAAATGTAATGTAATGTGCTGTAATGATTCATGCAAGACTGGCTTTATAGTGCCACTTCCTCTCTGTCTTCCTACAGAGGTGTCTCAGAGCCTTTGTGTCAAAAATGAGTAATGCAATGTTAGTACAGGATGAACAGAATGTGGTTTGTGAGACCTGGTTTGCTGAGAGGTTAAGACCAAGCAAAGATACTGCTGCTCTTTCAATGCTGTACTTATAATGGTCCCACCAAACCAGAATCTAAACCAGTGGTCTCATAAACCACATAGTCATCTGGGCCCATTCAGTCTTGAATCCCTTTACATTTCTAATTGAGAATATGTTTTTTAGTGGCAGTAATTGCTATGTAACGCAACTATGTAATGATTTTGCAATGCAACTCTTATTAGGTACTGTTGTGATGTCTGCGTATAAATACTATCTGCTGTGACTGACTGCCTAGCTGTCTCTCCTGTTAGATTGTATGTATTTGGTCTTGTGATTATCTTGCTTCGCATTGTATGTTAGTGAATGCCACCCTATCCTTTCCTCTTTCTATTGTAGTATTCCCACTTGACTAAAATAAACATGACCAAAAGATGCCAGTAAGGTCATATAATCAGCCCCCTTTTCATGTATTTTGTAGTGTTTTACCTTGGGAACACTTTAGCTTCTCTCTTCCATTCCTTTGTATTACAGGGTTGATCCAGATGAGGGTCATCAGCAGTGTTTTGAAGATTTGATATTAGCCTCTTGTTGCACAAAGTTTGCTTAATTTAGGAAGCAGTCACCTCTATTCAGGGGGATGTTATAGGATGTTGACTGAACAGCTTTTGGGTGCAGGTGTCTCCAAGTCGTATTTTACATGGCACAGTTGGGAGCTTAGACCTTTCATATTACTCCTCAATTAATATTCCAACCTCTTTTCCAGCATGGCAGTAAAATAGAAAGAATACTTACTTTGGTTTAAAAAATGTTTATACGGACAGCACACTGGGAAAATATTTCACATTTGTATGAATATTTGATTGAGTTGACAGAAAACAGGAATTCAATTTGAAATCAACCAAACCCTGTTGTTGATTTGTGGTTGTAACCTGGGTTAAATTTAGAAATCTGCAACATCTATCAAAGAGCCATGTTGATGCAATGTTTACATTGTGGGAACAACGTAGTCTCAACCAATGTTTGCCAGTGCGGGGAAACTATGGAAAATATAGGATCTTATTAAAACTGTTGGTACACAAATGTCTCAATGAGAAAATGTGTCAGTGAGGAAGATAACAGTTATTCTATGACATGTAATAGGACTCATGTGTTTCTCCTCCATGGTGGAGAGAATGAAGACTGGTTGTGTATGGTTTGTCTAGATAGAGACTGACTGATAAGTCTACATCTGAAACACTTTTCCCCCTTCTTTTGTATAACTCATCGGGATGACTGTTTTTGTTTCCAATTTGTTCATTCTGTTAAAATATAAAAGTCACCAGTGCCAAGTTGATGGACAGGTTGAAATGAATAACCTTTGATTGAGTATGTGTTATTGTAACAGGAGGGATGGACAGACACACAGTGTAACTAACCAGAAAATCTACCATGCTAAATGATCTGTCTATCAATAAGAAAATAACCACCTCTTCCAGACTACTAGAAGCTACATAATCAACTCTCAGATAGAGATCTTTGTATCTTCTCTGTTGAGAGATAATATAGTTGGCTTCTCTGACAGATCAATGCCACCCATTGTAGTTGAGTAGGGGGATCTTGCCTCACACGTAACCGTCAGATTAGGAAAGGCCCTGCTACATTCTCACTGTATGACATAATTCATCCAATATTCATTTTGTACCCTTGGATATTATTAGGTCAGATCCAATGGAGGAGATTTCAATAAGGAATATAATTATGTTTGGCCTGGGCATACAACTCTCAGGAAAAACTTGATTGGAATTGGTGTAATGTCTTTCCAAAGTTTTGGAAATGGTGAGACAGTGGGGTTTATTCATTAGAAACATGAGTTTAAAATGTATTATATATGTAATAACTATAAACAAATTAACAATGAACTTATGACATTCACATTTTTTATTACACTACATTTCACCAGCTTGAGACACAACAACAACAACAATGAACATTCCTAATTAATTACGATTATCTTAGACTCCACTGATTCCACTTGAAGCATAAATTCCCACTAATTAAAAGAGCACCCAAAGCAGCAACAACTAAGCATGTTGATTCAGAGACTCCAAGGGCAGTTTTCCTCTGCTGTTCATCTCTCTCTCAGAGACTAACTAAACAGAATGGCAATGGCATCCCAGGGGCATCATGTCGTCTGCATGACTGACTGCTGCATGGTGGGGTTGTGACTTTTACACAACAAACTGTCTGTGGGATAGGAGAAGCATGAAAACATGTCTGGCATTATGTGTTCTTCAATTATGTGACTTCAGCTAGTCACTTTTCTCTGAGATACTTGCAAGAGAAGGGGATTTAACTCAACTAAATGGCATCTCCTTTTAACCTAGCAGTTTCATTGCTGGCATTTTCTTCTAAATTGACAATCTAATGAGACATTTCCTGAAACTGATAACTGAAATTACAAGGAAATGACATGAAACTAAATCAGAATGGAATAATTAAAATGTATATGACATTTGAATGTGGGGACATAAAAAATTAACTTTGGTTAGATATTTTGTCTGCTGTTGCATGATAAAAAACAGAACCCTTGTCTTGTGGCTGCAGGTGATGCTCAGAGCCCGGGCTGAAAGTGGCACATGTCTGGGAGTCTTCCTTTATATGAGCAAAATATGTCCTGTGTGAACATTGAACTAATGTAAACACCACCTTGGATTCAGTAACATGATGAACAAACCTGGGTTGTATTTCAATAGATGCTGTGGCGAGTTGTAACCATTAACCAAGATAAACACACAAAGTTATACAGAAGTTAGAACCATATTCACCCAAACAGAAACAAATCAGACAGACAAATTAGTAAACTAAAAAGGTGAATCCTTCTGGACTGGATCCAGTTGTGTTGATTGACTTTCACTGTATGAGAAGTTTATTCAAATATTTTAAAGATAACCACCAATATGTGGCATCATAGCGAAGTGTCATTTAATTCCAATTTGTAATTGAAAAAAGCGTCCTTCAGTTGTGTAGATGTCTTTAGTCCTCTAAGTTTCGGTTCTTCCATAATTGTATGAAAATGAAGAAAGAACTATCTGTGCTCTGTAATTTGAGAGGTCATCTGAAAGGTCAAACAAACTATGAGATCAGTTTCTGACATTAAGAGTAGGCTATTAGGAGCCATTTTATACATCTGTACAGATAACAGGCCAAGCACCCCATGTAGGCTATGCATCAAGGAGTCTTTTTCGCCAATGAAGCCACACACAAAATCCTCCCTGCCAATGTAATGTGTACACCACTGACAGTCATCACGGCTCACGGATCACAAAATAATGCATGTCATGCCCATGTAACAGATTACACTTTGTTACACTGAATTTCAGAAGTGATCTTCTGGATTGTTACATCAGTTGTTTACCACCAAAGTTCCGTCAGGCTCCAATGGCGTGTTGCATCATTGCCAATCAGTGTGAATGGCAATGGCTTCCCATGACACATTCCCCAAACAAACCAATGGAACCAAAATACCCCAACCTCTCTTTCTTTAAATGTATTATTATTTCCATATTTATTAAACTATAATATTGATTAAACTATAATTGTTTAATAAATGACAAAACAGTACTGTTACATAGTGTTTTAGTCATGCAAATGGATTAGTGATGTGTGTACAGTGAATTAACGGCCAAGCGAGCTATGGCTGCCAGGGGGAACATTTTCCAGGTTTCCACACCCTTCTCTTCATGTGGTGATTGGATCGTTAGGATCCCTGTAGTGTTGGGTCATCGGTGAGGGGGTGTTCTCTACACCTTATTTTGAGGTGAGGGCTCAGTCCATACTCACACACTCACAGTTGAACACAGATGAAGGACTAAGGAGGATGAGCTACAGTGGAGACACCATTCACTGCAACACAGAGCTGAACCAGCTGAAGACATACTGTACCTTCAAACGCCCTTTCATCTACCGGTAAGTCTGTCTCTTTATTTTGAGTAGACTGGGAGGTTCTCTCCATTCAAATGTTTTATAACTAAAAGCCCTGTAACCTACTGGTAAGTCTGTATCTTTATTTTGCATATACTGGGAGGTTCTCTCCATTCAAATGTTTTATAACCAAAAGCCCTGTAACCTACTGGTAAGTCTGTATCTTTATTTTGCATATACTGGGAGGTTCTGTCCATTCAGATGTTTTATTAAACCTTCAATAGGCTTCTTATCAGTCGAGCTCCAGTTCAGGTGTCCAGAATGCAGACTATTATTAGAAATAGGATATATTCTCCAACAGAAGAACCAAGGATTTTAATTATACAGTCAACCATAGTATAAGAGTCTGGGCTTTAGCTACCGTACATTTGTTTAAATTTTTTTTATTGCAGGTACATAGGAATATCTACTACTTATGCACGTTTACTTTGCAAATACATGCACCTGCAATAAGGTGTCATGGCAAGTCTCAGTCCTTATTACGTGCACAGAAACTAAAATGTCCTCCGTTTACGTTTAAACAGTGGTACATATTACAAACGTGGCAAGGGGAATTATTCAATATCAGACAACTAGATTCTGGAATCAGGTAAAATGATTTATTTTTTAAGACAGATATTAAGTCATGTTGATGTTCTTCAGTGGGTAAAGAGAAAAAGGAAGATGCTACTGGAAAGGTTGTTTTATTACAAAGCATGATCAATGATATGTCAAAGTGTCCAACTAGCTGTTAGAGAAGTTGTGCTAAATCTGACAGTTGTATTATTTGTTTGTCCAGATATAGAGTTCTTGTCCAGTTGTCCGGTGTCCACGGAGTCTCCCACAAATCCAGTCATCATGGAGGTGTTCTTCAACTCGTCTTTGCTCTTCATTTCACACAGACCATTAAACTCCAGCATACGGGACAAGACTGTGTATGAGCAGTGTGATGGCATGCCAGCTGTGCTTCTATTCTACCTGGCGCTGCAGTTCATCAACATGTTCCTGGGGATCCCAGCCAACGTCATGGTGCTGTGGCTCCTGCACAAGAACAAGAGTGACTCCACCACCTCGGACATCTTCATCCTGCAGCTAGCCATCCTGGACACCTTCTTCTGCCTCATCCCCCCTCTGGAGCTGGCCAACATCGTCTACCTGAGCACCGCCAGCAACTGGTACGTGCTGCGCTTCTTCTATGGCGTCAAGGACTCCTCGCCGCTCTTCCTCTCCTGCATCTGCCTGGACCGCTACATGGCCGTGCTCCACCCAATCACCTTCACAGAGCTCAAGGACCGCCGCCACCGGCCCGTGCTTGCCGCCGTCATGTGGCTTGTCACGCTGGCCTACTCCGCCGCCAAGTGTGTGGGCAACATCTTTAACTTTGAAATAGTCTTCACAGTCATGATCCTGGCGGCGTTCGCCTTCATGATGTTCTGTAACGTCGCCATCCTGTGGGCCCTGAAGCAGTCTGGGCCGGGCCGCGACGAGATGCACCCCGTCAAGAAGAGAGCCTTTAAAATGGTCCTCATCATATTGGCAATCATTGTTTTTAACTACTTCCCTCCCGTGGCTCTGTTCCCCTTCCAGCAATACTTCTCCCCTGATGTATTCCAGTGCTACATCCACTACATTGCCTTTGGCTTCATGGACATTAGCAGCAGTATTCAGCCTGTGCTTTACCTGTCCAAAGAGAAAATACTACCACAGAAACCTGGCTGCTGCTGTACCGGAAATAAAGCCAACTCAGGATGATCCCTCAACACACATACTGTACAGGTAGAAGTCTGGTTATTATGGTGTGAAGTAGTTTTGGTCCAAAACTGACAATGTCAGGTATTGATGAGGACACAATATGTAGGTAGACTACCAGTAGAAAACAATTATCAGATTTAAGGTGAAACCAAATTAGCATATGGGCAAAAAGTTTTTTTTACTTCCTTTATATCTTTGTTTTTACTTACTTCATTCTGCATTTATAGGGATGGAAAGGCCTTCGAGAAAATAAGCCTGCCTAGAAAGTAAATGTAATCAAATGTTGAGCATACTCAGTTATTTTGATATGTAGGCTAATGTGTTTGTATGCCAATGTCATTTCATATGTTTTTGCTGTTGTATCAAAGGCGTGTAATGAATTACTAACAAAAATGTTCTTAACACCTACTGTATTGTCTGAGAGGATTATGCATTTGGTTGTGTCTGTATACCAACTGATGTGAATGCTGGTGTCAGAATGATAAAAGGTCAAAAGAAAATTGTAGAAATAAATACAACATTGTAGAAACTGAGGAATACAGGTATTTGGTTTTGATAAATTATTTTAATTTGGACTAAAAGCACAGACTATATTCCATATTTAGGCTAGATCCTCAGTAACGAGTCCATGTTTTGATGTATCATTTGCCACAATACATCGGCCTATTAATTACACTTTGAATAATAAATCCTTTTGAAAGTTTGGCATCATTCTTACCAAAATAATAGTGTAACAATGTCTTAAAAGTATGGTTTCTAAAACCATTAACTGTGAAAATTAGTGACATGTTCATAGATTAAATAAAATGTTTTGTCTCTAGGTCATTTTGGTGAATTTCATTATTTACACTTTGCACAGCCTAAAATGCATGACACTCTTTTTAAGAAAATCAACATTTTGTTGATAGAGGAAATAACATTACCACTTTATACATAGAAAGGCTCTAACACGAATGACAATCATTACCATACTTCAATACTGGCAAGAGTAGCTCTTAGGCTACATACACTAAAAGCAGGTGCCTGTCCTACTACTTGGGGAAATCTAAGCTTGACTTCTTGTGAAATTCAGCATAGTGTTTCTACAACGTACTGATACATCAACATTAAATAGCCATTTATATATTGTTGCACTGTAACACATACAGTAACATGACATAACAGTCTCAGTCCTCAGTCTTTATTTCCAGGTTATGGGGAACATCAGTCCCACTGGTACTGCTCTCATTCTCCTCAGTCCTCAGCTCCTCAGTTTTGTGAGTCTTCTGGTGCTTTTTGAGGGATGACTGGTCGGTGTAGGTCTTCCCACAAAGGTCACAGGGGTAGACCTTCTCCTTGGTGTGGACCTGCTCGTGTCTCTTCAGATGGCCAGACCTACTGAAGCTCTTCCCACAGTAAGAGCAGCTGAAGAGCTTCTCCCCTGTATGAGTCCTAAGGTGCAGCTTGAGGCTACTCGCCACGCTGAACCTCTTACCACACTCTGAGCATGTGTACGGTTTCTCTCCTGTGTGCATCCGCTTGTGTATGGTGAGGTGGCCTGCCTGGCTGAAGGTCTTCTCACACAGGTCACAGTGGTACGGCCTCTCCCCTGTATGAATCCTGTAATGTGTTTTGAGGTCCCCCATACCATTGAACCTCTTGCCACACTGTACACAGCAGTAAGGCTTCTCACCAGTGTGGATTCTCTGGTGTATCCTCAGGTTACCTGCGTTGCTGAAGGTTTTGGCGCACACAGTGCAACTGTATGGCCTCTCTCCTGTGTGAGTTCGTAAGTGGACTTTAAGCTGGTTGTGTTCACTGAATCGCTTCCCACAGTGTGGGCAGCTGTACGGTCTCTCTCCAGTATGAACACGCTTGTGTATCCTGAGCTGGCCCGGGTGACCGTAGTTCTTCCCACAGAGGTCGCAGCTGAACGGTCTCTCTCCCGTGTGAGTGCGTTTGTGGGACTTGAGCAGGTCTGCCCGGCCAAAGCGTTTTCCGCAGTAGTTGCAGCAGTGGGCCTTCTCTCCACTATGAGTCCTCAGGTGGATGTTGAGGGAGTTCACTCGACTAAATGTTTTCTCACACTGGGTGCAGTTGTAGAAGCCTTGTGCGTTTTTAGAGGGCTCTGCAGAGTTCAAAGTGGGTAAAATGTCCTCCCCACTCATCCCAGCAGGGTCAGTTCCCATGTCAGGGTAGTATGTCAGGAAGGGGTCTTCTTCTGGCTCAGCCTCTCCAGTATCATTGTGACGCAGCCTTCCCTCCGACTCAACAAAATGGCCGCCCTCGTCGTCTCCCATCTCCATGGCCATGTGACTGTCAGACACTATGGTGACTTTGACCTCACTGTCGCTGTCTCTAGAGTCCACATCTGTGTCCAGTGGTGACTGAAGGTATTCATCATACTCTTCAGGAATGATGTAGTTCACCTCAGCGCTCTCTGTCTTAATTTGCTTCGAAGCCAGGTTGAGAGGAGATGGGGGCTTTGAGAGGTCTATGGCGTAGTCATCCTCCATATCAGGTTCTGTCTTTATGTTTTTGAACATTGAGGCGGAAATGTTTTGGAGGCATTCTGGTTCCTGCTGAGCTGCTGGATCCGTAATAGAGACAGACCCTCTGCTCTGAGGCATTTTGTCCTTCTGCTGTCTCCTGGAGCTCCTTCTCTCATCACCCTGTGTTTTGATTGGCTTCTGGGATTGGCTGACAGATGAATGGCTGGAACAGGTCCTCCTTGACAAGTCAGGGAGGTGAACAGCATCCTGGTTACTTCTAAGGTCTGTGCAAAACAAAACACATTTTCAAGTAAAAAAATGTAAACTGTTATCCATGGTTTCAATGGGTGCCTGGAAAAGGACATGTAAACATGCAACAGAGTGAGGATCAGCTAGGCTCGGTGGCCATCTTGAGGGCGGCGTGTACCTCAAGTTTGGACAACAAAGGACAGCTAGGCCTACCTCGCCATTATGCAACCAAGTGTGCATCGATAGATGCGCTGGTGTTTTCCCCCCTGTTTTTAAGCCAATTGTGCATTATGTACGTACCCTTAACTATCGAATCCTTATTGTCATGATCGTGCAGCCTTCGTCTAAGATCTTCATTCTCAGTTTCAATTCGTTGTATTTTACCCTTGTACTCAGACAATGTCTGGTCCACTGACTCTAAAATGTCACTCACTGTGGCTTTAAAAATCTCATTCAGAGACGACTCCAAGAATACCTTTAAATCTTTTGACTTGGCCATAGTTTACTCACAAATAAACGATAAACATGTTTTAAAACCTTCTAAACTATCTTACAAGATGGGTGTGTATGATGTTGCTGCCGTGTACGGAACAAAGCAAAGCAGTAATCGTCGCGTGAAAGTGACGTACCATTATTTCGTTTTGTTGTTCTCTCTCTATAGTGCCTCGCGCTTCTCCCACTTTTACCGCCTCCGCAGTTAAGGAGTACTCATTGCATGTGTGTTGGCCGTCTATTCAAGCGTAGTAGCCACTTGCCAGGTAAAGGTACGTTTAATATTTATTCATATAAGATACATTTAGTGCATTCTGTCGAGGGGGTCTAGTAGGGGGTTGTTTGGTGATTTGAGACGTGTTTACTGTTCAAGAAGCCAGTCTTCAAGAAGCATAGATCCAAGTCATACTACTTGTCACAACAACTAGCCCTACAAGTGGTGTCCTACTGTATGTAGGGCTACAAAACAACATAATTTATGAAGTCAACACATGCAAAGTGCTTGTTTACCTTTATTGTTATTTTGAGGTTTACATGGAACAATTCTTAGGAAGAAACAGAGGGAATATTGTCTTGGAACAGCATCTTCTTCCTCTGTAAGTAGACATGGGGGAATATGGTCCACTGGGACTCATGGCTAACATAAGTATTTGCTTATAAGAATGCATGCTGTGCTCTGAGGCTCTACCAGTTCACTCACTTGTGTCAGTCAGTGTTGCAGGAATGAAGTTCAGCCACTCCCCAAACCTGTGTGTCTGCCTTTAGGCTGTGGGCAGGGGCCCAATGCTCTCAGGTGTCTTTGTTCTCATTCGCTGACTGCCAATCACAATGTGCCTTTTCTTCCTTTTTGTTGCCTCTTTCAGCTCTTTCTCATGCCACTTCTCCTCCCCCTTCGCCTGTCTTTCCCAGGCATATCCGTGTTGCAGAGGAGCAGAGGGAGGCGGAAGTCTGGGATCTGTTGTCTGGAGATGAGAGGTATCTGTCACAGAGGAGGAGTGGATCAGGACTTGTGAGTTGCATGCGTCCTCTCTGTGACACCCCAGGCTTGCACTGTGTGAGTGAGAGAGTCTGTAAGACTTGTTTGTTGTGGGTCTGTGCTGCAGCACCCAGATTGACAAGTCATTGGAGGGATTACGCCGTGTGCTGTAAACTGTCTGTCTACATAGCAATAAAGAGGTTTTCCCAGCAGACTGACTTAAAGCACAACTAGCTAACTGATCATATGATACCCCTTGAGAAAGCTTGAAAGGGTAAGTCGATATCCAAGTTTACTACGAAATTGGCAAGTGTTACTCTCTGAAACCTTGGTTGTTTTTAGGGACATTATTAACTTTGTAGATCTAACGGTGCATTTAATGTGTTTGAGTTTTTAATGATCGCAGCCGTGTTCTGCTATGACTAGTTTGCATCTGGTGTTTTTCCACACATTAATAATATACTGTATTTTAACCATGTTAGTCTGTTGGTATTTATGGTATCATTCAAGTTTGTGGTTTGATTTCTGCATATTTGTACATGTCATGTAGCGCCTTTGGTCGTGTTGTTTAAGAGTCAATGTGGTTACAATCAGTGTGGCATCCCATTCTGATAGCCTGTGGGCTGCTTCAACACCTCTAGACTCTAGAGTCTCATGCAAAATGTGTGCTAATACAACGGTCCACTGGTAGGGGATACTAACAGATCCACATAATTACTGGGACATTCACAAGTTCATGTAATGGTTCATCAGCTGCACTAAACCTTTGCCATTGTCTTCTTGTCGCTGTTCCTTATAACTTCCTTCCCTAATTTGGCTAAATTATGCTGGTAATTTAAAGGACAACTGAAATCTCTGTCTTATCAATGTACATTTATTCCTCAACTTTTAAAATCTGAAGACTTAATTACCAGCAACATTCAAATCCAATTACAGAGACTATTGTTGTAAATACACCAAACAATAGATAGGCCTGTATTGTGCTTGCATACGGGAACAATTTTCCTCAAATTATATTTCAAGTGGAACCTATGACCTCCTGAATACCTTCAAATCTTATACCTAAAGAAAGTTGATGACTGTAAAGTTTTTATCCAGACTCCAATGTAAGAGTAAAAGAGTTGGTACAACACGTGTGGGTCTTTATACAATCTCAGTGATCTGAAAATCCCAATCGGACAGATTCAATGAGGAAGTATGAGGTGCAGAAAGAAACGGTCCATTTATCATTCTAACTTTCTACCACTCTTTGTTATTGGTAGATGGAGTACCAGCCCAGCACCCTGACAGGAAATGAAAAATGAGCACCCACACAGGAAGTGTGGCCAAGCACTGTCCCGGATGTCGGTTATGTGACGTGAGTAGACTATTGAAGAGAAGACTGAGAGAGTAACAGACAGAAATGGAGTGAAAGTTTAAAATGGAGGGAATAGGTGTCCAGTATTTGTACCCTTTTCCACGTTGCCCTTCTTTTTATGACAGCGCAATTCTGAATACTTGAGGCTTAATATGAGGCTTCACATGAATCGTTACCAAGCTGTGTTTAATGGTTCATGGTTAGCAGTAGACATTAATATTCAGGACACCTGCTCACACCCCAACCCGCTGGCTCTCAATCTCTATCTCTATCTCGTTCTGAGGAGGCTGCTCTTCTGTGGTCAGGAAGTAAATGCGCCTCTGTAATGTTTCAGCAAAAGTAATTGCAAGGTGCATCCGTCGTGCCACGCCAAAAGAGAGAGAAGTAAACAGGGTTTATAAAATAAAATAACAGTGTTTGGTATACAGAAGTGAATGGTGAGTGTTGGCTTACATTTTAATGTTTTAGAGGCTCTGGTTTGTTTGTCACTGAACCATGGCTGTTTGTGTGTGAGAGGGACATGAACCGCCACTGGTCTATATTTTGGGATTTTGTCTTTCTGTCAATTTAAAGAATGTTAATCTCACACCATAGTCCAGTTTTAGAAAATGAATACAATTTATTAATTTAAATGTCTTACTGTAAGAGTCTTAATATATTGGTCAGGTAGCCAGTATTGGTGAGTAGATTTTAGACAGCAGGCAGCAGACTGGTATTTTCTCTTTGGTGTACTGTACCTGTTTAGATCGGCTTTCATTTCATAGCTGCATCGAAATATATATATATATATATATATATATATATATATATATATATATATATATATATATATATATATATATATATATATATATATATATATATATATATATATATATATATATATATATATATATAGTACCAGTCAAAAGTTTGGACACACCTACTCATTCAAGGGTTTTTCTTTATTTTTACTATTTTCTACATTGTAGAATACTAGTGAAGACATCAAAACTATGAAATAACACATATGGAATCATGTAGTAACCAAAAAAGTGTTAAACAAATCAAAATATATTTTATATTTGAGATTCTTCAAATAGCCACCATTTGTCTTTATGACAGCTTTGCACAGTCTTGGCATTCTCTCAACCAGCTTCACCTGGAATGCTTTTCCAACAGCCTTGAAGGAGTTACCACATATGCTGAGCACTTGTTGGCTGCTTTTCCTTCACTCTGCTGTCCGACTCATCCCAATCCATCTCAATTGGGTTGAGGTCGGGGGATTGTGGAGGCCAGGTCATCTGATGCAGCACTCCATCACTCTCCTTCTTGGTAAAATAGCCCTTACACAGCCTGGACGTGTGTTGGGTCATTGTCCTGATGAAAAACAAATGATAGTCCCACTAAGCCCAAACCAGATGGGATGGCGTATCGCTGCAGAATGATGTGGTAGCCATGCTGGTTAAGTGTGCCTTGAATTCTAAATAAATCGCAGACAGTGTCACCAGCTAAGCACCCCCACACCATAACACCTCCTCCTCCATGCTTTACGGTGGGAACTACACAAATTTCCACCGGTCTAATGTCCATTGCTCGTGTTTCTTGGCCCAAGCAGGTCTCTTCTTCTTATTGGTGTCCTTTAGTAGTGGTTTCTTTGCAGCAATTCGACCATGTGTATGCACTCACTAACTGTAAGTCGTTCTGGATAAGAGCGTCTGCTAAATGACTAAAATGTAAAATGTAAAATGAAGGCCTGATTCACACAGTCCCCTCTGAACAGTTGATGTTGAGATGTGTCTGTGACTTGAACTCTCTGAAGCATTTATTTGGGCTGCAATTTCTGAGGCTGGTAACTCTAATGAACGTATCCTCTGCAGCAGAGGTAACTCTGGGTCTTCCATTCCGCTGGCGGTCCTCATGAGAGCCAGTTTCATCATAGCACTTGATGGTTTTTGTGACTGCACTTGAAGAAACCTTCAAAGTTCTTGAAATTTTCCGGATTGACTGACCTTCATGTCTCTTAGTAATGATGGACTGTCATTTCTCTTTGCTATTTGAGCTGTTCTTGCCATAATATGGACTTCGTCTTTTACCAAATAGGGTTATCTTCTGTATACTCCCCCTACCTTGTCACAACACAACTGATTGGCTCAAACGCATTAAGAAGGAAATCAATTCCACAAATGAACTTTTAACAAGGCACACCTGTTAATTGAAATGCATTCCAGGTGACTACCGCATGGAGCTGGTTGAGAGAATGCCAAGAGTGTGCAAAGCTGTCATCAAGGCAAAGGGTGGCTATTTGAAGAATCTCAAATCTCAAATATATTTTGATTTGTTGAACACTTTTTTGGTTACTACATGATTCCATATGTGTTATTTCATAGTTTTGATGTCTTCACTATTATTCTACAATGTATAAAATTGTAAAAATGAAGGAAAAATTGAATGAGTAGGTGTGTCCAAACTTTTGATTGGTAGTGTATATTTTTGTATGAAACTATATTTAACTATACATTTTCACTATATGCCTCTCAAATATTTGTATTAATTATAACAGAGAAATGGATTACCTCTCAACAGTTTTCTTAATCTTAGCCTATTTAGTAATTTCAGAATCATCCAAGTTTGGTAGCCTATGCTGTTTGAGGCAACACTTTCTGGCCATGGTTGTTCATGCGGTGGTCACAATATATCACTGATCAAACGTTCTTATAAGGTTCTCAAAGATTTTGTTACAGGGACAGACATTTTTACATGCAAATCTGATTGGATACAGCATTTGATTATTGAATTATCAGCCTCAATTTAACTTCTAGAGTTGCTTTTTTCTTTCTGAAGGCAAATCTGGGACATTTCCGGGGACAGCTCTAGACAGGGACAGGTCACCAAAATCAGGGACTCTCCCCGGAAATTGGGGACGTCTGGTCACCCTACTCTACAAACACTACTTTTGGGAATTTATGAGCGAGGAGTCAGTAGTTACTCTGGGGTTTGCATGAATGTATGTTGTGTAGTCATTTTATTGTACATGAATGTTCTTGCTTACTAGGGCAGCACCGGAAGCTGTAACCAACCACAGGAGTCTACCATGACAGCATCATTGTGACCTAATTCCGAGATGGTTACCCTGCCCTGCACAGAGGAACGAGACTGAACTAAGCTGAACCGTATCTCTCTGCTTAGGACTGAGTGAAGAGAGAGGTTATGGAGGAGGCTAGGGTGTGCTCTCCTCTCCCAGACCTCAGGGAGCCAGACAGCCAGACATGGACCTCTATGGAGCTCCCACCACCAAGCAGGCCACTGGAGGAGGCTATTGGGTGGGGAGAGATGGGGGAGCAGGTGAACGAGGCAGACAGGGTGAAAGAGGACAACTCTCCTCAGACTGGAAGGACCTCTGAGGAGCCAGATGAGCACTGGGACTCCATGACTTTACCTGTGTACCCCATGACCTGTCCCAGTGTCCTTCTGTCCTTTGCCACAGTGCAGTGGGACATGCCTGACCCTTCCCCTGACACGCCCTTCCCCATGACTGACAACAGCTTGGCTGATGAGCTGGACTCCAGTGGAGCAGCCAGTCTGGACTGGACTGTGAGCCCGCTGTCCCTCCACCAGCAGCAGCAGCATGAATCCTGTATGACAGTGATAAACATAGAGCTGTCTGTCCAGGAGAAGACCGAGAAGCACAATAGACCGGAGCAACAGTTGCCTCTGGATACAGACCAGAGTGAAAACTCCCATCCGGTACGTCAGCCCGACAGGGAGGGACTGTGGTTGTGTGTCTGTTTGAGATGATAGCATTGGGTACTGTGTGTGTGTGTGTGTGTTTGTCTGTCTGAGAGAGTGCAAGAGGAAGATAATATTTAGGGTGATAAAATACCACTACCTCTGTGTTCATAGACACCAGTATTTAGGTTTCAGTCATAGGTGGGGAAGAGGTGGATGGAATATATACCGTTATACATATCAGTCATCTGAGACCAAGGTCCCTTCTGTCTGAGTGATGATCAACCCACGTCTTACTTAATCACAAGTTCTTCCTGGCCCGATGTTTATTGTTGACAACTGCTGTTGCAATTCCAGGCATGTGATACACCAAGCCCAGATGTGGAGGAGCATGCAGCACATACACAGGAAGCGGAGGCTTCAGCACAACAGCTATTTGAGGACCATGGTGAGTGCAGGCCCTAGTCATTGTTCACAAACTAATCACAGGCTAACTCTTATGTTATAAATTGTTAAAAGGTAAAAAATGCATCAGTTGGACAATAGATGAAGATGCTCCATATTTTTAGAATAAAACAAGGTCAGGCATTTTGGTGGGAATTCAGGTATTCCATTTATTGTAAAATGTCACTTTGTTATGCACTCATACAGTGAGGGAAAAAAGTATTTGATCCCCTGCTGATTTTGTATGTTTGCCCACTGACAAAGAAATGATCAGTCTATAATTTTAATGGTAGGTTTATTTGAACAGTGAGAGACAGAATAACAACAAAAAAATCCAGAGAAACGCATGTCAAAAATGTTATAAATTGATTTGCATTTTAATGAGGGAAATAAGTATTTGACCCCCTCTCAATCAGAAAGATTTCTGTCTCCCAGGTGTCTTTTATACAGGTAACGAGCTGAGATTAGGAGCACACTATTAAAGGGAGTGCTCCTAATCTCAGCTTGTTACCTATATAAAAGACACCTGTCCACAGAAGCGATCAATCAATCAGATTCCAAACTCTCCACCATGGCCAAGACCAAAGAGCTCTCCAAGGATGTCAGGGACAAGATTGTAGACCTACACAGGGCTGGAATGGGTTACAATACCATTTCCAAGCAGCTTGGTGAGAAGGTGACAACAGTTGGTGCGATTATTCGCAAATGGAAGAAACACAAAATAACTGTCAATCTCCCTCGGCCTGGGGCTCCATGCAAGATCTCACCTCGTGGAGTTGCAATGATCATGAGAACGGTGAGGAATCAGCCCAGAACTACACGGGAGGATCTTGTCAATGATCTCAAGGCAGCTGGGACCATAGTCACCAAGAAAACAATTGGTAACACACTATGCCGTGAAGGACTGAAATCCTGCAGCGCCCACAAGGTCCCCCTGCTCAAGAAAGCACATATACAGGGCCGTCTGAAGTTTGCCAATGAACATCTGAATGATTCAGAGCAGAACTAGGTGAAAGTGTTGTGGTCAGATGAGACCAAAATAGAGCTCTTTGGCATCAACTCAACTCGCCGTGTTTGGAGGAGGAATGCTGCCTATGACCCCAAGAACACCATTCCCACCGTCAAACACGGAGGTGGAAACATTATGCTTTGGGGGTGTTTTTCTGCTAAGGGGACAGGACAACTTCACCGCATCAAAGGGACGATGGACGGGGCCATGTACCGTCAAATCTTGGCTGAGAACCTCCTTCCCTCAGCCAGGGCATTGAAAATGGGTCGTGGATGGGTATTCCAGCATGACCCAAAACACACGGCCAAGGCAACAAAGGATGGGCTCAAGAAGAAGCACATTAAGGTCCTGGAGTGGCCTAGCCAGTCTCCAGACCTTAATCTCATAGAAAATCTGTGGAGGGAGCTGAAGGTTTGAGTTGCCAAACGTCAGCCTTCGAAACCTTAATGACTTGGAGAAGATCTGCAAAGAGGAGTGGGACAAAATCCCTTCTGAGATGTGTGCAAACCTGGTAGCCAACTACAAGAAACATCTGACCTCTGATTGCCAACAAGGGTTTTGCCACCAAGTACTAAGTCATGTTTTGCAGAGGGGTCAAATACTTATTTCCCTCATTAAAATGCTGTCACGATCGTTGAGAGACGGGTCGGACCAAGGTGCAGCGTGAAAAGCGTACATGTTTATTAACTCAATAAACATACAACAAAACAAGCAGTAACGTGAAGTCCTCAGGCTATACACATACAAGCCTAAACGGAACAAGATCCCACAATGCAACGTAGGAAATAGGCTACCTAAGTATGATCCCCAATCAGAGACAACGAGCGACAGCTGCCTCTGATTGGGAATCACACCCGGCCAAACCTAGAAATACACATTCTAGATCCTAAACATAGATATACATAACATAGAACTCAACAGAAAACTCACACCCTGACCCAACCAACGAGAGTTCTCTCGATCAGGGCGTGACAAATGCAAATCAATTTAAAAAAAAATTTACATGCGTTTTTCTGGATTTTTTTGTTGTTATTCTGTCTCTCACTGTTCAAATAAACCTACCATTAAAATTATAGACTGATCATGTCTTTGTCAGTGGGCAAAGGTACAAAATCAGCAGGGGATCAAATACTTTTTTCCCTCACTGTATATCAGGTAAAAAATATATACTTTGTGATAAAATAAATAAAATTATATGTGCCTCACTTGCATATACAGTGCATTCGGAAAGTATTCAGACCTCTTTACTTTTCCCCCATTTTGTTACATTGCAGCCTTATTCTAAAATGGATTTTCCTCATTAATCAACACACAATACCCCATAATGACAAAGCAAAAACAGGTTTTTAGAAATTTTAGCAAAT
The DNA here is from genome assembly GCF_020615455.1 of Coregonus clupeaformis. NCBI lineage: Eukaryota > Metazoa > Chordata > Actinopteri > Salmoniformes > Salmonidae > Coregonus > Coregonus clupeaformis. Next base: position 37,123,962 of record NC_059206.1, on the reverse strand, counting down.
GTATTAAAAATCAAAAACGGAAATATCACATTTACATAGGTATTCAGACCCTTTACTCAGTACTTTGTTGACGCACCTTTCGCAGCGATTACAGCCTCGAGTCTTCTTGCGTATGACGTTACAAGCTTGGCACACCTGTATTTGGGGAGTTTCTCCCATTCTTCTCTGCAGATCCTCTCAAGCTCTGTCAGGTTGGATGGGGAGCGTCGCTGCACAGCTATTTTCAGGTCTCTCCAGAGATATTCGATCGGTTTCAAGTTCGGGCTCTGGCTGGGCCACTCAAGAACATTCAGAGACTTGTCCGGAAGCCACTCCCGTGTTGTCTTGGCTGTGTGCTTAGGGTTGTTGTCCTGTTGGAAGGTGAACCTTCGCCCCAGTCTGAGGTCCTGAGCGCTCTGGAGCAGGTTTTCATCAAGGATCTCTCTGTACTTTGCGGCGTTCATCTTTCCTTCGATCCTGACTAGTCTCCCAGTCCCTGCCGCTGAAAAACATCCCCACAGCATGATGCTGCCACCACCATGCTTCACTGTAGGGATGGTATTGGCCAGGTGATGAGCAAAGCCAGGTTTCCTCCAGACGTGACGCTTGGCATTCAGGCCAAAGAGTTCAGGATTGGTTTCATCAGACCAGAGAATCTTGTTTTTCATGGTCTGAGAGTCCTTTAGGTGCCTTTTGGCAAACTCCAAGCGGGCTGTCATGTGCCTTTTATTGAGGAGTGGCTTCTGTCTGGCCACTCTACCATAAAGGCCTAATTGTTGGAGTAATGCAGAGATGGTTGTCCTTCTGGAAGGTTGTCCTATCTCCACAGAGGAACTCTGGAGCTCTGTCAGAGTGACCATCGGGTTCTTGGTCACCTCCCTGACCAAGGCCCTTCTCCCCTGATTGCTCAGTTTGGCCGGGCGGCCAGCTCTACTAAGAGTCTCAGTGGTTCCAAACTTCTTCCATTTAAGATTGATGGAGGCCACTGTGTTCTTGGGGACCTTAAATGCTGCAGAAATGTTTTGATACCCTTCCCCAGATCTGTGCCTCCACACAATCCTGTCTCGGAGCTCTACGGACAATTCCTTCGACCTCATGGCTTGGTTTTTGCACTGTCATGCACTGTCAACAGTGGGACCTTTATATAGACAGGTGTGTGCCTTTCCAAATCATGTCCAATCAATTGAATTTACCAAAGGTGGACTCCAATCAAGTTGTAGAAACATCTGAAGGATGATCAATGGAAACAGGATACACTTTGTAGCAATATTGATGTTACTCATATTGATGTTACACAGGAAACGGAAACCAGTTGGGACTTACTGTATGAATGTGCGGGTTGACAACATGCCTAGTAAAGTTTGCTTAACTATATATCTTTGTCTGTCGTGACTACAACGCAAAGCATATTAAAACATGGTGGCAGCGGTACTCAAAAGAACCTGGATCTCATCGATGTAAAGGAAGAATACATCCCAGGCGGCAGTTTGAAAAAGTGCCGCATTTACAGGCTAGTCATCGCGCCGAACGTTAACGTTAGCTAGCTATCGTATCCAATAGCTAGCTGGCTATTGGATACAAGCAGATTTGTGAGTAGCTAACGTTCCATTCTACGAATAAATCGCCATGGAAAATGCACTGAAACCTCCGGGAAAAATAGACTTTGATGATTGTAATTTAGCACTGAACTGGAAAAGATGGAAAGAGGAATTCAATTTGTACATGGCTCTTACAATGAGAGAAAAACCTGAGGATTACAAAGTGAAGCTACTGTATTATCTCATTGGGGAAAAGGCAGAGAGATTTGTGAGACTCTATGTGTGGGCAGTACAAAAGACAATATCTCTGTTGAGGAAGTAATTGCAGCACTGGATGCATTTTGTGATCCCAAGAAAAATGAAACAATTGAGAGATATAATTTTTTCATGCGAAGTCAGGGCCAAGATGAGAGTTTAGACAAATATCTCACTGAATTGAGGACTCTAGTGGCCACCTGCAACTTTGGAGTAATCACAGACTCTCTTATCAGGGACAGGATTGTGTGTGGCACATGTGACCCACACTTAAGAGAGCGCTTACTCAGAGAGACTGATCTCAGTTTAGAGAAATGCATACAGATTGGAAGAGCTGCAGAACAGTTCAGACAGAGAGCTAAAGTCATAAATGTGCAGGGCCCTGTAGCAGTGCATGCAGTAACACAGAAAGATAGACAGAGAGGGAGAGGAGACCCTACAGAGGGACAGAGCATTATACAATGCAGATACTGTGGACGGACACATGAGAGGAAAAAGGAAAAATGCCCTGCATATGGACAAAAATGTCAAACCTGTGGAAAAAACAATCACTTCTCTACGGTTTGCAAAAGTGCAGGGACCAGCAAGAGAAACAGAGTCCTGGCAATGGAAAATGCGTTAGCTGACTCAGAGAGCGATGAGGATGTTTTCTGCATCACACTAGGGCCAAAGTCAGAGAGCATCAACGTGGTGCAGGAGAAAACCACAGACCCCAATGCAGCTCGTTTTGCAACCATGCTGGTCAACAAAAAGTCAGTCAGATTTCAGCTAGATTGTGGTGCTAGTTGTAATGTTATCCCTGCAAACCTCATAAAAGCCAGTCACCTAGAGCCCTGCAGTCAGGTATTGGTGATGTATAACAAGAGTACTCTTGACGCCACTGGGGAAGTTTACACTTAAAGTGATCAATCCACGCAATAAGAAAACCTACCGAGTTGAGTTCATCGTAGTCAACAAGAATGTGCACAGGCCCATTCTAGGCAGTAAGGCTATCCAGGCAATGGAGTTGATTACTGTGCAGCATCACAACATCCTGGCCATCGAGAAAACAACAGGATCCTGGACTAAAGAGCAAATTAAACAAGAGTACTCTGATGTATTCCAGGGAGATGGATGCTTATCCGGCAAACTGAAGCTGGAAGTGGATGAACGAGTGGAGCCCGTCCAGCTGCCAAAGAGAAGAGTGCCAGTAGCACTATATAAACCACTTAAAGAGGAGCTCAGTGGTCTAGAGAAAAGAAGGATGATAAAAGCAGTTGAAAAAAGCACAGATTGGATTAGCAGCCTGATCGTAGTGAAGAAACCGTCTGGAATACTAAGAGTGTGCATTGATCCGAAACCTCTCAACAAGGCGCTCAAGAGGAGCCATTACCCACTTCCCACTATTGCAGACGTGCTGCCTGATCTGAACAGAGCACGCGTGTTCTCTGTTTGTGATGTAAAAAATGGATTTTGGCATGTGGAACTGGAGGAGGAATCCAGCAATCGCACCACGTTCTCTACTCCCATGGGACGCTACAGGTGGCTGCGCATGCCAATGGGAATCAGTCCAGCCCCAGAGATCTTTCAGAGGAAGTTGAACCAGGCAATGGAAGGTCTTCCAGGAGTCAAAATCATTGCAGATGACATCCTGATTGTGGGAGAAGGAGACAACGATGAAGCGGCGACTCTGGACCACGACAAAAACCTGAAAATGCTCCTGGACAGATGCAGGAAGCTCAATATCAAGCTGAATCCGGAGAAGCTGCAGCTCAGGCTGAAGGAAGTGCCCTACATTGGCCACCTGCTAACATCAGAGGGGTTGAAAGTGGACCCAGGAAAAGTGACAGCCATTAAACAGATGCCTAGGCCTACAGATGTGCAGGGGGTGCAGCGCTTCCTGGGCATGGTAAACTACCTAGCCAAGTTCTGCAGCCACGCCACGGAGCTCTGCGAGCCACTGCGACAGCTAACACACAAGGACTCACTTTGGGAGTTGTCAGAGAGACATGAGCAGGCTTTCAATCAAATCAGGGATGCCATTGCACAGACCCCTGTGCTGAAATACTGCAACCCAACAGAGCAGCTTGTACTACAGTGTGACGCTTCAGAGAGTGGGTAAGGAGCAGCCTTGATGTAGGGAGGACAACCAATAGCATACGCCAGCAGAGCCCTGACAGAGACTGAAAAAGGGTATGCACAGATAGAGAAGGAGCTGCTTGCAGTGGTGTTTGGCATGGAGAGGTTCCACCAATTCACATATGGACGAACTGTGGAAGTGCAGTCAGATCACAAGCCTCTAGAGAGCATCATGACAAAGCCTCTCCTCAGCGCACCAAAAAGACTACAACGCATGCTCATGAGACTCCAAAACTATGAGGTCAGTCTCCGATACGTTCCGGAAAACATGTGGTTCTGGCTGACACCCTGAGCAGGGCATACCTCACAGAACAAGACAACAGAGGCCCTGTGGAGGTCGAAGTGGAATCAATCAATATGATACACTACCTCCCTGTGTCAAGCAAGAGACTAAAGCACATCCAGAGAGCCACTGAGCTGGATCGGGAGCTCCAGACACTGAAAAATGTGATCCTGCAGGGGTGGCCTGAAGTGAAAGGACATGTACCCTTGGAAGTAGCCATGTATTTTCACAACAGAGATGAGCTGAGTGTGCAAAATGGAGTTATCTTCAGAGGTGAGCGAGTCGTTGTGCCTACTGCCATCAGGTCAGAGATAATGCAGAGAATCCATTCCTCACACATAGGAACAGAGGGATGTCTGAGAAGAGCTTGCGAGTGTGTCTACTGGCCAGGCATGAATGCACAGCTGTGAACATACATAGTACAATGTAGTACCTGCACAGCATGGGGTATGAAGCAGCAGAAATAAACGTTGAGGCCCCATGAAGCACCAAAGCGTCCCTGGGAAAAAATAGGGACTGACCTGTTCCAGTTCAACGACAGAGACTACATGGTCACAGTTGATTATCTCTCCAACATCTGGGAAGTGGACCGTTTGGAGAACACACAGTCGAAAACGGTCATTCGAAAACTGAAGACACACTTTGCACGCTATGAGATACCTGACATCCTTTACTCAGACAATGGTCCCCAGTACTCTTAAGACGAGTTCCCAAGTTTCAGCAAGGCTTGGGACTTTACACACAAACATAGTCTCCAGGATACTCGCAAAGTAATGGGAAAGTGGAATCGGCAGTGAAAACAGCCAAAAGACTGATGGCAAAAGCAAAGAGAGCAGGTGCTGACCCATACCTGGCCATGCTGGATCACAGAAATACCCCGTCACAAGGAACAGACAGCAGCCCTGCAATGGTGCTCATGGGTTGACGTACAAAGACACTACTTATAATGAGTGAAAATCTTCTGAGACCGGGGATGGTAAACTGTCAGCTGGAGAACTTCAAAGAAAGACAGCAGAAACAGGTGAAGTACTACGACACCTCTGCTAAGGATCTTACAGAGCTGCATCGAGATGACAGGGTGAGAGTTCAGCCAATCACAGGACAGAAACACTGGTGGCAGAGGGCCACAGTAGTCAGACCAGTGGAGCAAAGGTCCTATGAGGTGAAGACAGAACAGGGACAAGTCTTCAGGAGGAACAGGCGACACCTGAGGAAGAGCAGAGAAATAGAGGAGGATTTCCCCACTGTTGAGGAGCCTGGCACAGAGCCAGTAAACAGACCACCAGCTGACACCCAGCAGGGTGCTGAACACAACCTAGAGGTGGACGCTGCACCTCAACAAGTAGATCCAAACATCTCAGGTCAAGCACCTCCTGATGTAATCAACACTCCCCACACAAGGTCTGGTAGGGCCATCCGAAGACCTATACACCTGAAAGACTTTGTGGGAAGGTAAAAATAATAATAATTAATGGACAGTCAGAGACAGTAAACCAACATTCAGTTCACGTTCCAGTTTATTGCAGACATGGACTACAAGCCAAAGTTAGGTGGAGTCTGCCTTTGTTGTAAAAATAAAAAAAAATAAAAAAAATAAAGAGAACATGTAGCAATATTGATGTTACTCGTATTGATGTTACACAGGAAACGGAAACCAGTTGGGACTTACTGCATGAATGTGCGGGTTGACAACATGCCTAGTAAAGTTTGCTTAACTATATATCTTTGTCTGTCGTGACTACAACGCAAAGCATATTGAAACACACTTGAGCTCAATTTCGAGTCTCATACAAAGGATCTGAATACTTATGTAAATAAGGTATTTCGTTTTTTTTTTGTTTTTTTAATGTGCAAAAATGTCAACCTGTTTTCGCTTTGTCAATATGGGGTATTGTGTGTAGATTGATTGGGATTTTTTTTTATTGAATCCATTTTAGAATAAGGCTGTAACGTAATAAAATGTGGAAAAAGTGAAGCGGTCTGAATACTTTCCGAATGCACTGTATACACTGTTTTCATTTGCATACATGACAAAATGTATATAAAGGGGTGGAACTGGGCTGCAACCACCAAAAACTTGCCCTGTCGCTTATACCTGTGGCTAGACTGCCTCATTAATTATTAATTACTGTTGTTGTCATGTATTCTTGCATAATTCAACAAGTGTGTCAAGAGAAGGATACTATGCGATTTAAAATCAAAACGCCTGGCTCTAAATTACACCTATCAATACATACTTTACATTATTTGCGAAATCAGACATAATTTAACTTTAATCCAAGTGTTCATTTTCTGAAGTTGCTTTTATTTCAGCGCATCTAATTTGTAAAGATTTCAACTGTATTAAATCATTACTTTTTACAATTGCGCAAAAAATCAACACCCATCAACATAAAGTTAACTTTCTTCTCTTTCTTGTGATGTAAGTGTCGAGACGGTGCGTTTAATCTCAGACGAAGCATTCTTATAGATGCAACGGAAAGCCAATGTATTGAGCTCATTTCAGCCATTACCGGAGTGTGTTTGATGGGTAATTACACATGTTTTTGCAGTCGTTACGTTAAGGGAAAAAAACAATGACACAAGCAAGAGTGGGAAAGAGTCACCTGAGTAAAATGAAAGCAATCAATCCAGCGACATGATTTAAGTGACAAGTGGATTTTGCACCCCCCAAACACAGGAAATAGATGTCTGAAAAGGAGAGATCCTTAGGTGGGCGGGGCATGGGCTTTGCTACTTATATTAGCATACAGCTTGCATTTTTCTAAACACTGATCGTTCCACCCCAATTTTAATTTTGTACAGTTCATTGAATAATTCTTGACATATTCTGATAGATGCAACCCTTTCAAATGCTTTTGACTTCTCATGCCACTTTTACTTCATAAAGTACAGAGTAACTCGGTCAATGTTAATATGGGTGTCTGTGTGTTCAGACTCTCTTTTAGGAAGCTCTCCACGGCCAGAGACAGAGAAAGGGATGGGACAGCCTGTGACAGAAGAGACTATCCCACCCTCTGACCGAGCTCCTAGCCCTGTACAGACAGGAGAGTCAGCGACTGGGCTGGATAGTGAGAGTGAGAGTGAGAGTCTAGACTCTGTACTGGGAGAGGAACAGGAACAGACTGGCAGAGTGCTAACTATACTGATGAGTTCAGAGCAAGGATCAAGCTCTACGAACTATGAGGAGAAGGAAGAGGAGGAGGAGAAGGAACAGACTGTAACTAATTTAGATTATAATGGAGATTGTGACGAGCAGACGGAACAGACCGAGCAGTCAGAGGGGAGGGAACAGTCAGACAGTGAGGGGGAATCTGAGATGATAGAACTCTTAGAGCACCTGTTTGAGCCAGCTGAACTGAAAGAACTGTCAGAACTCACAGAGAAGTCTGAACACAGTGGGCAGTCAGAGCCTAACCACACAGAACAGAGTGAATACAAAGACAACACAGAGACAACAGAGCAGCAAGAAGAGTCTGAGAAACTTGTAGAGTCCGACCAGGTAGAGCATTCAAATCAGTCAGGGGAGGAAGAACAGCAAACTGAAGAGGCCCATTTACAACCTGCAGAACAGTCAGACGAGACAGAACACTCAGAACAATCAAAAGAATCAGAGCAGACGGAACAGTCAGAGCAGACAGAATGTTTAGAATCAAAACAATTGCAACAGACACAACATTCTGAGCAAACAATGAACTCAGAGCAGACAGAATTTTCAGTGCAGATGGAACCACAGACAGAACCATCAAAGCAGATGGAACACTCCGAAGATTCTGAGCAGTCAAAACAATCAGGGGAGACAGAACAGTCAGAACAGACGGAACAGTCAGAGCAGATGGAACACTCAAGGGATTCTGACCAGTCAAAACAATCAGGCGAGACGGAACAGTCAGAAAAGACAGAACAGTCAGAGCAGACGGAACAGTCAGAGCAGACGGAACAGTCAGAGCAGACGGAACAGTCAGAGCAGACGGAACAGTCAGAGCAGACGGAACAGTCAGAGCAGACGGAACAGTCAGAGCAGACGGAACAGTCAGAGCAGACGGAACAGTCAGAGCAGACGGAACAGTCAGAGCAGACGGAACAGTCAGAGCAGACGGAACAGTCAGAGCAGACGGAACAGTCAGAGCAGACGGAACAGTCAGAAAAGACGGAACAGTCAGAGCAGACGGAACAGTCAGAGCAGACGGAACAGTCAGAGCAGACGGAACAGTCAGAGCAGACGGAACAGTCAGAGCAGACGGAACAGTCAGAGCAGACGGAACAGTCAGAGCAGACGGAACAGTCAGAGCAGACGGAACAGTCAGAGCAGACGGAACAGTCAGAGCAGACGGAACAGTCAGAGCAGACGGAACATTCAGAGCAGACGGAACAGTCAGAGCAGACGGAACATTCAGAGCAGACGGAACAGTCAGAGCAGACGGAACAGTCAGAGCAGACGGAACAGCCAGAGCAGACGGAACAGTCAGAGCAGACGGAACAGTCAGAGCAGACGGAACAGTCAGAGCAGACGGAACAGTCAGAGCAGACGGAACAGTCAGAGCAGACAGATAACAAACCAGTACATTCAAAGCAGTTAGAACTACGTTTTGTTGAACAGTCAGACCATACAGAAGAGCAGAAACACTCAGAGATTGAACAGCCAGCGCAGACTGCACTGACTGAATTGACAGAAGAGGATGAGCAGACAGAGCATTCCAAGCAGGTAGAACAATTGGAACCGAAAGAGTATACAGAGGATTCATGTTTGCTGCCCAGGGAAGGAAGTGGAGAGCAACTGGAGTCTCAGGTACAGCAAACGGAGGCCTCAGAACCAGTGGTGGTCCATATGAATGGTGGAGGTTTGGACAGGGAGAGGGCCTGCAGGCTGGCTGAAAGACTCTACAGGCTGGATGGGATCCACAAGACAGACGTGGTCAAACACCTAGACAAAGAGTAAGAACTAAAGGCTGCAAAACACGGAGTGGCCAAACTTTACATTACATGGGTCTTATGCAGTATGTTCAGAGTTTTTTTTCTCAGAATGTGTCACCTTGAATCATGAACTTGACCTGTCCTTGTTTCTCTGCCCCTCTCTAATTCAGCAATGTCTTTAGCCAAGCTGTTGGGGAGGAGTACCTCAAGTTCTTTGACTTCACCGGTCAGAGTCTGGACCAAGGCCTGAGGTAAGTCCTTCACACTTTCTAATGAGATTTCTCCTAGTTCACTATAATAGTAACAAGTAATGCTCTTAAATTAACATCTTCCATTGATAAATCATCTTCTACTTCCTCTATTTTGCCCGCCTCTCCCAGGTCTTTCCTGAGGGTGGTGGTGCTAATCGGTGAGACCCAGGAGAGAGAGCGAGTACTGCAGCATTTCTCCTGTCGCTTCCAGCAGTGCAACCCTCACACCTTCTCCTCTTCAGGAGAAGTACTCACACTCACCTGTGCTGTGATGCTTCTGAACTCTGATCTGCATGGACAGGTGAGTCCCCACTGCAGTGATGAAATACTGTGGCAAACATGCAGATATTCAGGACTTTCACTGAAAGGAAATGGTGTTGTGGGTTATGTACACATTTAAACATCATGTTTGTGTGTCTGTCCTCAGAATGTGGGTAAAGCCATGTCTGTGTCCAGCTTCATCTCCAACCTGGATGGGATGAATGTGGGTGAGAACTTCAGCAAGGAGCTGTTAAAGGTAAGATTATACTCCTCATTCCACACCTACTCAATATTTCAGTACAGACTGTTAAGTGTCCTTATGTAAGACTTAAGTGTCCTTTCAGTGTCCTTCTTTCTCTTGTTTCTTTCTCAGGCTCTCTACAACTCCATTAAGAACGAGCCTCTGGAATGGGCAGTGTAAGTAGTCTGATTTAAGAACAAGGAAGTGGGTAACATTATTCTAAACTATTTACCACCAGCTGTTCAGTATCCCTTTGTCCCCAATGCTGATATACAAACTGTAAGCCTTCCTGTTGCTTTCCCCAATATATTTGGATTTCATTTCACCTCTCATATTTTAATTCCTCTTTTATTTAATCTCCATTGCTTCTTCATTCCTCCCCTCCCCTCTCTATATGCCCTGTGCAGTGATGAGAAGGAACTGAAGAGCTCCATGCTGTTGGCGGAGGACGCTAAAGAGGACGCACCCTTGCGCTCCAAGAGCAACCCGTTCCAAGATGTGCCTCATGACAAGAAGGCCACAGTGTTCAAACAGGGCTTTCTCAATCGCAAGACCCACGCTGACATCGATGGCAAACGCAGTGAGTTGGATTGTGACACTGTTTGCACAAAAACATAGGAACTAAAATGTCAGGGCAATGAACCGTGTACAATAGCATCATAGTGTTTTGATTAATCTTTTGATGATTCATCAGTCTGACTAAATTATTTAGTGTGTGAGTGTGTTTGAGAAGAATCCTTTGACCTCAGGAGTGATGTAATGTAACTGTGTCTGACAGCTCCTTGGGGGAAGAGAAGCTGGAAGACCTTCAATGGAGTGCTGAAGGGAATGGTCCTCTACTTACAGAAGGTTAAAGTCATCTCCTCCTCCTCCTCTTTCTTGTCAACTCCTCCTTTTCCATACTTTCCATTGCACGGCCTCTTGATAATGTCCAGGATGCCTTTCACACTAATCCCTCACTGCTTGTTACCTTGTCCAACCCCCCACCCCCACAGGATGAGTATAAGATGGCAGAGTGGCAGAGTACAGAGGAGGTGGTCAGTGTGCACCATGCCCTGGCAGAGCGGGCAGCAGACTACACCAAGAGACCACATGTCTTCCGTCTGCAGACCGCCGATTGGAGGGTCTTCCTCTTCCAGGCCTCGTGAGTCTACTGTGTGTGTGTATGGTAGCGGTTGTGTCAGAGAGAGACAGGAACTATATGTAGTATTGGAATTGTGAATCTACGTTTGTTACGCATGGGACTAATATGTTTGATGGTGTGAAGGAACAAACAAATGAATCAGGATGCAACAGTCCAATAATCCCATGACTTTGTCTTTAATTCACATGATATGTTCTTATACAGAATATAAAACTAATATTAGATATATGTTAACTAATACAGTGTATTCTATGTACATGGACTTATTGTTGTCCTCAGCTCCACAGCAGAGATGAACTCATGGATCAACCGTATTAACTTGGTGTCAGCCCTGCACTCCTCTCCTCCCTTCCCTGCTGCCGTGGGCTCTCAGAGGAGGTTCTGCAGACCCATCCTGCCTGCCTCCCAGTCTGCTCACAAACTGGTACTGTACTCACCATACACTCTCGCACTCTTGGTTCACTCCCCAGAGTCCCTGTTGCTTTGTTTTCTAATCTAGTGCATTGTCTTCATCTTTGTAAATTGTGATATTTAGGGGTATAGTAGTACTTTGACACTGTATGTGCTATAGTTGTGCTGAGGCAAGTAGGGTAATCTGATCCTAGATCTGTGTTTAGGGATCCTAGATCTGTGGTTAGGGACACCTTCTACCTGGTGTGTTGTGAGCCTGTTCACTGAGCCTGGCTCTCTGCTGCCCCCTGCAGGAGAGACAGCTGCAGTCCCATGCTCGCATGCTGCTGTCCTTCCAGGAGGACCTGGCCTACCTGCAGCAGAGTCTCCCTGAGAGCCGCAGGGCCAAGGCCAAGGAGCTGGAGGAACACCGAGTCAGAGAGGAGTACCTGCAGCATGAGGTGTGTGAGAGGGGGATGAGTGTGTCGGTGTGGGTTTGTGTGTGTGAGTATGTTCTTGTTTGGTCTCTAACTCACAATCCCTCTGACCCCACCTCTCCCTACAGAAATGTCGCTACGAGGCCTACATCCAGATGCTGGAGGCCTGGAAGGGTTTGAACCAGTCAGTCGACACTGAGGTGGGAAACAGCGAGCTCAACCTGTTTGACAGAGCTGTGTGTAAGGACACAGTGGATGAGGAGGGGGAGGAGGGAACCCTGAAGAAGTCCCATTCCAGCCCCTCCCTGGATCTGGAGATGGCCTCACCCCACGTGGTCAAAGTCAAACGCAACATCTCGGAAAGACGGACCTATCGCAAGATCATCATACCGCGACGCAACCAGGACATATGAGAACAGGTGCCCAAAAGTGATGCACACATGACTCTTACATGAGTTTTTAATAGCTCTTTTTAGGACATAGACACAATGTGTTACTTCCAAGCACTGTCATTTTTCATTTTCAGCTTGCAGTTATTTAGCAAGAAGGCAAAAGTCAATCTCAGGGAACTTGCTTGAGTCCTTTTCTTTGTTACATTTGCTTTACATAAAAGTATTTTAGTTCATATTTGTGCACTTTCAACTTAACAAAATTAATTAAACCTCAGAAGTCAATGCTCCTTGCTGAGACAGGTGAAGAAGAGTGATAATGTTTGTCTCTGAATTATTTTATTCCCTTTAAAACTCACATGGACATACCTACACCTCTGAATTTTCTGTGATATGTTGAGATTCCTGTTTATTTCTATTAGAAAGGTATCTGCAGTTACAAAATGTTACTTGTTTGCTCCATATGGTCTAAATGCAGTGTGCAATTATAACCTCAAGAGGGTGCTATACAACAGCATATTACACATGAAGGCACGTACAGTTTGACAAATCATCAACATTTTGTCAATATGCTCATTTTTGTTATGCATTCTTGTATCTTTTATGTAATTTTATATAAACATACTTTGATTGCATCTCCATGAAAGATTAACACTACTGTAACATTTCACTATAAGTATCACATTTATTTTCTGAGAACAGAGAAGGTTATGATAGTTCATTTATATCAATCCCAATTAGACTTTTTGAGTTTAGTTCAATTATCCATCCCAATTCTTCGAGCTGCCAGTCACATATGCCCTTGTGGTAATAGGAATGGCATAAAGGGAATTAATAGCAGACAAAGACAACTTTTTGATCTCTCTCGGTGGCACATGGAGGAATTCTGGGTCGTTTTGTTCTCTTTCAGAGTGACATCTTCAGCCGCGGTCAACCTGGAGTGTCTCAATAAAGAACAGGATGTTTCAGAAGACCCCCACATTGCTCCTTAATGTCACTGTTGTGGATGACAGACAGGAATGTGATGTGACAATAGGTAACACAGTGAGGGGTACAGACAATACAGATGGGGCTAACCTTGTCTGACTGGGCTGGTCTCTTCAGGATCAAGATTGGTAGCTTTAACAGGAACATTTGTACATTCATAAATCATTTATACATACAAAATAATTTGCTTGGGAACCACCTTTTTCCAGGCCTACTAGGACCCAGAGTTTTTCTTGTTCAGGTCACTTGGTAAGGATAAAGGAAGGGCCCTTCTTATGAGACATGGGTTCATCAAATATGTCATTTTATGTTATTGCTGATACAGGACCTGGGTTAATGTGATAATGTTTATGTGTATGTATTTTCTGTGAAAATGGTTCCTATTCATTTATTTGAATAACAACAGACTATTAAGATGAAGTCAGATTGTAAAGATGTGAATGATTGGCAAAAGATTGGCAGGAGCCTCAGGCCATGACAATGCTCCAGGTGTGTCTGCCTGATAAACTGAAAATAAGCCATCTTGGAAAACCTTCATGTTATTGGTCTGTTGTACATGAATTGCAACAGTAGGAGAAATCCAGAAATCCTACTGTTCTGAGGCAATGTTAACCTGTTAAACACGAGGCCTCATTTATCAATCATGTATAGGCACACATCTGTGCGTAAACCATGCGTGGGATTATTTCCACGCAAAGTGTGAGATTTGTCAATATGACCGGTTGCTTGAGAGTGTGTAGATTTACACACAGCCATGACCATGCATATGCACAGGGCCAAGTGGTGGAATAAGGGAACTCCTTGTCAAGAGTAGAATGGGGGAAATATATGTTGAAAATGTGTGAAATTGTGAGAGTAATAATTAAATACATTTTAGATTTCATTGTATTTCCATTGTGAATTCATGCAACAGTCGGAGCATGCCGATCGGCATCTCACAGCCCTCGAGCCAATGTTTTGGATGCAATCATCAGCTAAACGAACAGTAACACATACCATTTCCATACACAATCGCACAACAGGTTGAAGTCAAGAGGGGTTTCTTTGCCATGATGTCATCAATGGGTTCCCAAATAGGAATGGAGCAATAGACGGCACTCAAATCGCCATAAAATCCCCATCCCAAAACGATTTCAACTATGTGAAAAGAAAAGGCTTCCACTCTTTATGTGCAGGTGATAGAAATATTTGATGCGGAAAAGCTGCTGCTGAATGTGCTGGCAAGGTGGCCAGGTGGAACGCACGACTCGTTCATTCTGCAGAACAGCAATGTTGGCCTATACACCTACAGCTGCAACCTGGTCTTAGAGCATTTCGTATTATTCTGTGCATAAATCCAAGACACTCCATTTAGTATGATATGTTACTTTTCATATGGTATGTATTAATTTGTGGATGTCGATCATCCATTTCGTATGATATGTTACGAATTACTATTAGTATCATGTTACGAATTTGCAAAATGTACTATATGTTACAAATTCTAGCTAGGTGGCTAACGTTAGGTAGCTGGCTAGCATTAGCTAGGCTAGGGGTTAGGGTTACAGTTAAGGTTAGGAATTAGCTAACATGCTAAAATGTAGCTAATTAGCTACAAATCTAAAGTTGTACGTGATGAGATTTGAACTCGCAACCTTTGGGTTGCCAGACGTTTGCGTTATACGCCCACCCAACCACCCTACTTTAGTTTTTGCCTTAAGTAACAATCTGTCTTATGTAACCATGCCAAACATAACATATCATACTAATTTGAGTGTCCCGGCTTTACATTTACTATATTACATCTAGTCTATGAGACCAGGCTGGCCTAAAGGAGACCTCTTTTGAGGATGGATGGCTGTGGATTGTTGCCTACTCATTTGTCCTAATGGTCCTCTCTTTGTAGGTATGTTTTTATTTTTACTGGTCAAGCCACAACTGAGCGAGCCAAATAAAACCTTTTGGTTGTACTCAATCTCTGACACTTGCACTTCTATTTCAGTCAAAAAAACATTGTAGCTTTTTTTGGTTGTGCGGTTGTATTTCATGGTACGGCATTGTATATACCCCACAGGCTTTAAAGGGATGATTTTGACCATATATGGTTAATTAGGGGCGTTTCGAAATGCAAACGGCCAAGGTACTGCAAGAGCACCGAGGCTGAGAACAAATTGGAATTTATCAATAGTTATCTCCTACTGGTGTGCATATGACGCTGGTAGGATTGTTTGATAAATCACACTTTTTAGGCATATGACCATTCTAAATTCAGTTCTAAGTAGTATTTTAGAATAGTTTCTATGCAATATTGATAAATGAGGCCCATGGACATTAATACATTCACATAGGGTTTCTTCTTAATGCATGCAGGGAAAAAATTGCAGTGCATACTTTGGATTTCATCAATGGATGGGTCTTGACCCAGGCTTTATGCATGGCCTTTGGACCATGACAGCAGCAGTGGTGCTGGGTTGGAGTGCCATCATGCTCCTCCACTCCGCACAAAGAGTGGCCATGGCAGTGAGGCAGGCAGGACTCAGGCTTGCATTAGCAGAGGTTAGGGCCATACTTCAGATGGAAAGGTCCTGTTTTTGTTCCGCCTTGTACTCCCCATTCTGTGGACTGGAGAGCTTTGTGGCGCTCTGTCAGGGCTGGTTGGGTAATTAAAAAGGCCAGGCCAGAGTTGTGATCATTAGGGGCTTGTCCAACGGTTGCATTGGGCAGCAGGCTCAAAATAAGCCCCTCCATACAACAACACTCATCCTGCTGTGAACGCCATCCAACATTCCAAAAGCTCTAATATAGACACACACACACACACACACAAATACACACACACATACACACACACATACACACACACAATATTTGTCTCTTTGCTTCCTTTTCTCCGTCTGTCTCCTGCCTCTGCACTATGTCCCTCCTGACACACATTGTCCATCTGGTGCAGACGCCTCGCACGCTCTACTTGTTACTTTTTATCTTTTATCCGCACTAACCCTTTATTTCTCTCTCTCACACTCCTCTGTATTCGATTTTGCTTTTAACTCCCTCTACCTCTCCCCCTCCTCTTTTATATCCCTGGCCTTTCAGTCGCTCCACTCTTGACTGCTGGCTTTCTCTGTGGTCCAGCTCTTGAATTTTCTCTTTCTCCCTGTGATCTTTTCAGGAATCTTTTTTCCATTTGGACCCTAGTCCCCCCTTCACTGAACCACTCTGTCAGCTCCCTCCGTGCCACTTGAGGTAGAGAGTCTCTAGTGTGCCTCTCAACCCCTGGACTGTAACACACACACACCACAAGGAGCAAGAGAAAAGGTGCTCCATTTCATAGTTATGCTGTTTCTTTAATTAACTCTATTGTTTATCCATTTTATTGTTTCATCTTAGTAGATTCATGTTCATCATCGTATTTCTTATTGCCCTCTTCCTTCTATTTTATTTGGCCCTTTTCATAGGTGACCAGATGTGAGGGCATGGAGGCTGTAAGTCCAGAAATAGCACTAGCTACATCTATCCTTTTCTTTTTCCTAGACAGCACTCTATATGTTGTTTTTTCTAAATTTATTTAATTTGCTAAGCAGACCCAGTACTAACATGAATAACACTTCGATGTTCTACTCTTTCCTCCATACCCTTTAGAATGTAAGCCTTTGTACCCATGGAGCCTCTCACTGGAACAGTTAAGGTAAAGTGCCTGGCTTAAGGGCATTTCAATGCATGACCTAACTTTGCCCTCTCCACTTCCACACACTCCTGCCTGTGACAACACTCCCTGGGCAGGGATTCAATGCTTCTCAGACACACGAGCTGCAGACAAACATAACGATACATAGCGCTTAGAGGCAACAATTCGCTGCCGTTAGACCTTTTAATCTCGACAGGCAGGACAAACACTGAATATATGTTGACTGTATTTTTCTTTTCAATCTAAGCTTGACTGATCTTTAATCAGTACTTGTGAGGGGTTTCATCTTGGTGTTATTCATGATAGATATACAATAGTACTGCATAGCAAATGAAATGTTGAGTGTGAGGAAAGTATGTTTTGAAGCGTCTGATGGAGATACCAGTGTTGGTCTTGGTTGACTCTGTCCCCGTGTCCAGAGTTCAGGACTCTCCCTCGGGGCAGTACCTGATACCTGGCAGATTCTATCCAGGTGGGTGTATATAGGAGTGTGTGTGTTTGGGTCCGGAAGGTGTGTGCTTTGAAAGGTGCGTTTCTCTTGATGTCTCCAGTCAATAGTGCTTCCTGCCCTCAGGGCTGTGTGCTAATAGGCCAGTCAAACAGAGGGCACCTGTGTTTCCCCTCCGATCTACCACAGGCTCAGAGAGACTGTCTGTTTGACCACTTCTTTCCTGTTTGACCACTGCAATTGTTTTAAGACCTATGGTTTAATGGACCGATGAGATCCTTAAAGTTACTGAGGGTGTTCATTATAAGTGTTTGAGGGAGAGGAACTGTTTTCATGTGTATAATTGAAAGTAGAACTCTTATTAAAATCTGTTGATTAGTAATCACATAAGCTTTTCTTAGGTTGATTCTGACAAAGAGGAAATATGCTAATGGTGACATCATAGAGAACATTCAGAATTAGTATGAAAATGTCATTCCAGGACAATGAGCTCATTTTAAATAGTTCCAATTATTTACGTTGGTTTGAAAGAGAAGGAACCTTTATGTAACAGACCAACAGGGCTCACATTAATGAACGCCGCTCCATCCAAATCAATTAATGAAGGTGATGTGTTCACTCACACAGTCTGGGTTAAGTGCTTTCCTCCAAGCCACAAAGCCTGTCCTCACAAAGGCGTCCCGCAGACAAGAGACCCTCAGCGCAACCTTGCAGCCTCGCCATTCACAGTTTAAAACAACAGCAGCCTGTGTTTCATTTAGTCAGACAAATATTGTCTTGTGCACAATGCTTATTTGTGAGTCTGAGTTGGTTCACCAATGTCTCAGGCCCAGAGATAAGTGGTGAAGTTTCCAGTTGACTGGCGCGGGACAACTCTGACCCGTCATTCCACTGATTGCCACACACTCCGCTCTGCACTGCCTTTTTGGCAGCAGCTCCTCCAGGGGCCCCTATCTGTCTCTTAGTTTGTCCCAGTAATGGCTACACACACACGCACTGCACGCACACCACACACACACACACCACTCTGTCCCTCTCTGTGTTAAATGTAGTTACCCCAAGCCCCCAGCGTTCTCCCCATCCTGCTGGCTTTGTCTCCCCTCAGCTGTTCCGGCCGGGTGCCTGTATTGTGCTGCCGGGCTCATTACTAGAAGCACTGTGGCCCAAAACCAGGCTGAGAGAGAGAGAGAGAGAGAGAGAGAGAGAGAGAGAGAGAGAGAGAGAGAGAGAGAGAGAGAGAGAGAGAGAGAGAGAGAAGAGAGAGAGAGAGAGAGAGAGAGAGAGAGAGAGAGAGAGAGAGAGAGAGAGAGAGAGAGAGAGAGAGAGAGAGAGAGAGAGAGAGAGAGAGTATTTGTGTTGTAGTTGTTTGTGGCAGCATTATATTGTTTTCGACTCTTTGGCTGCAGGATTGTTAATGTTTAACTGTTATTTCCCTGGCAGTCCATCAGCTGGCTCTGTATGTGGAGGCTTTGGAATTTGAATTTGATGCTTTGGGGGGATTGCCTAATTTTGCTGCTGTTAAAAAAAACCCAGAGGGGACATAGACTTTAATGCTCCTCTGTGTCTCTCTCTGTATGTGGATGCGATGTGTGTTTCTGCGTGCCTGCAAAGGAAACTGAAAAAACTGTGTTCCATTCGATTGATGGGAGAGGGGCATCCCACTTCAACAACAATGGAGAAGGGAGTATTGTCAAAAGTAGGCAGGACAGGACAGACTGCAGAGGAAGAGAGTGAGCATGAGGGTTGCAGCTTGGACATAGGATAGAGAGGTGTGAAGAGAGAGCGAGCGAGAGAGAAACTGAAAGAATGAGGGAGACCGAATGAGGGAGGGAGGGAGAGAGAGGGGAGCGAGAGAGACAGAGTATACAGTAAATAAAGAGATGTCATGACTCATCTTCGTCAGTTGCTGAGTACTGCCCTGATTACATTGTATTGCTTGCCAGTTATCATTGATATTGTGTGCTTAAAACCATTTTTCAAAAGGCAGCTTAGCCTTAATTTGATTTGATTTTTGCATTGTTGGATTTTTGATGGTTCTTTTAGTGGTAAATTAAGGCCATGATGCAATCCGTTTTTGAAGGGCATACAGTAGCCTAGGCCTATGTTCAAAAGAAAAACAACACATTTATTGAAATAAATTAATATAGTAAAAAAAATAAAAAAATAGGCCTACATAACATCGAATGTGCTATGGTAAAACTAAAGTAAACTAAACAAAATACTATTTCAGTCTATAATTCTATAATGTATTAATCTTTATTCTGAAGTTGGCTACCACAAGGACTTGTTTTAGGTGATTGTCTGAACATGCAACTATACACAAATGATACAGTGCCTTCAGAAAGTATTTACATTTACATCATTTAGCAGACGCTCTTATCCAGAGCGACTTACAAATTGGTGTATCCACACCCCTTGACTTTTTCCACATTTAGTTGTGTTACAGCCTGAATTTAAAATGGATTAAATTGAGAATGTTTGTCACTGGCCTACACACAATACCCCATATTGTCAAAGTGGAATTTAACATGATTTTTGATCTCTGTACCCCACACATACAATTGTCTGTAAGGTCCCTCAGTCGAGCAGTGAATTTCAAACACAGATTCATCCACAAAGACCAGGGAGGTTTTCCAATGCCTTGCAAAGAAGGGCACCTCTTGGTAGATGGGTAAAAATATATAAGCAGACATTGATGAGCCCTTTGAGCAAGTTATGAATTACACTTTGGATGGTGTATCAATACACCTAGTCACTACAAAGATACAGGCGTCCTTCCTAACTCATTTTCCGAAGAGGAAGGAAACCACTCAGGGATTTCACCATGAGGTCAATGGTGACTTTAAAACAGTTACAGAGTTTAATGGCTGTGATAGGAGAAACCTGAGGATGGATCAACAACATTGTAGTTACTCCACAATACTAACCAAATTGACATAGTGAAAAGAAGAAAGACTGTATAGAAAAAAATATTCCTAAACATGCATCATGTTTGCAACAAGGCACTAAAGTAATAATGCAAAAAATATATATAAAAGCAATTCACTTTTTGTCCTGAATACAAAGTGTTATGTTTGGGGCAAATCCAGTACAACACATTACTGAGTACCAGTCTCCATATTTTCAAGCATGGTGGTGGCTGCATCATGTTATGGAAACGCTTGTAATCGTTAAGGACTAGGGAGTATTTCAGGATAAAAAAGAAACGGAATGGAGCTAAGCACAGGCAAAATCCTAGAGGAAAACCTGGTTCAGTCTTCTTTCCACCAGACACTGGCAGATTAATTCCCCTTTCAGCAGGACAATAACCTAAAACACAAGGCTAAATTTACACTGGAGTTACTTACCAAGAAGACAGTGAATGTTCCTGAGTGGCCGAGTTACAGTTTTGACTTAATTCTACTTGAAAATCAATGGCAAGACCTGGAAAGGGTTGTCTAGCAATGATCAACAACCAATTTGACAGAGCATGAAGAATTTTGAAAATAATAATGGCCAAATGTTGCACAATCCAGGTGTGGAAACCTCTTAGAGACTTACCCGGGAAAGACTCACAGCTGTAATTGCTGCCAAATATGCTTCTACAAATGATTGACTCGGGTGTGAATACAAAAAATTGCAAACATTTCTAAAAACATGTTTTCACTTTATCATTATGGGGTATTGTGTATAGATGTGTGAGAGAAAATAATATTTAATCAATTTTGAATTCAGGCGTAACACAACAAAATGTGGAATAAGTCAAGAGGTATGAATACTTACTGAAGGCACTGTATGTGGCATATAGCCTATTAGCCTATTCGTCAGCTCGCATTCAAGGGTTAATAGCGCGGAAACTCACTGATGAAGTTGAATATAAAACTGTAGGGCTACGGGAAAATCAAGTCAGTAACGAATTCATCCCTAGTCTAACAATAAAACTAATCAAATTCGAGACAAAACGGGATCGAGTCCCTTTTGAAACCAAAATACACTTTTTCCAGAGATAGCCTTATGTATAGGTCTGCTCTCCAACATCGTGGGGTGTGGTCTGGTATCTCATATTGGCTGTATGCGCCGCGGAGAGGCCATCCATCAAGTCCCGCGGCCTGTGCTGTGATGGTGGGTCCAGGTGGGCGGTGGCACCGCCGAACCATGGCCTCGTTACCGCGGTATAATAATGAGGCCGCAAAGAGGGGAGAAATAATTGCAAATAAAACTACATGATGCAGAAAATAAAAAAATTAATTAAACAGATGTGCGTGTGTTCAGGATCATTGCTTTCGTCCTCTTACATTTCCAGTAAATTGCTGAGTTGCAGAAAATATGTAACATTTAAGAGTTTTGCAATAGAACCATATAGGCCCTAATACTACTACTACTAATAATAATACGTCCGACATCCATGGCAACAAACTAGGCCTACTGTCTTTGTGGAGAATTTAACAGCACAAACAGGACACAGTAAAGTAGTGTGACTGTGAGTTAGTAAGATCTGGTGGGATAATGTGTTGATCAATTTAAATTAGCAGAACACCTATTTTGACTGTAGGCTAAACAGGCTACACCTATTTTACACCTAAATATTTTCACTGATACTAGACCCATGTGTGACATAAGCCTACATAATATTGCAGTTTTGTGATTGTTACAAAATAGGAGTTTTGCCTTTGTGCAGCATCAAACAACATTATGATGATAATCTCATTGTGATGTCCATTCCTTATTGTGATGAAAACAGTGGTGTGTTTTGTGTAGGCCTATGTTTTTGTTTGTGCATGACAACATGCCACAATACAATACATGCCACATACATCACTCAAACTAGAAAGAGTTTAATAGAAACTGGTTTCTTCTTTTTTTTGTCTGTTGATTCTAAGTACATTAATGTTACTTTATTCTAATCTAAAAGGATTATGAATTACTCGATTTGCAAAGATGTGGAAAAAATAGGCAAGGCAGAATCACTTTGTCATGCTTTATTTTATTAAAAATAATTCTTTAGAAATTCCGTATTTACATCTTCAATAATATTAATAACAGTATACGAAAAAATGTGTTTAGTCACAATTCTTACGAAACATCAGCATGACAACAAACTCGAAATATCATTGAAGAAAAAACCCAAAATCTTTCATGAGTCATTAATCCCCACAATATTCACCCCCGAATGCATTTTTTTCTTAAGAGCAGTTTGCAATTTACTATATATACATATTGCCAAACAAGAGTAGCCTAACCCAGATAGTTCAATTAATGTAATGCATTTTCTTTGACAAAGACATGAGAACATTTTGCTCTGATAATGATACCATGTGTGACTGCATTCCTCATTCAGACTATTGGCACTATGTTACATTTAAGATGTGGAAGGTTTTGCTGGGTGGTGAGCTCAAATAGGCTGACTTTTGAATTCAACACAGATAATCCAGAAAAACAGACCCTAGAATGCGAAAGGGACGTGTGTATTGTATAAAACTGTTGTAAACTTGATGCAAATTCAAGCCTAGCTTCACAAAAAAGCAGTTACTGCACTGTGACACCACAATACTTTCTGTGATGTCACCATGAAGTCAAAAATGCATGTCAGAGTTGCAAAATGTGCTAAAAATAAAATCTTTGGTGAAACAGCTTAAGAGCAATGTATACAGGATGCAGGATTCAGGGCTTTGCCACTGAAAAACTCATAGAAATCAGTTGCCCAAATGTATTCCAGTGTTTAGAATGTCATGTGTAAACATGTAAAGTCACCCTGGATGAAGCTGTCATTAAAAACAAATAAATAATTCATTAGTTAGCCATGAGAAGGTATTGTCCATGAGTTCATGCTCAAGCATTGCTGGTCCAGTGTTGCCATTAAAAGTCTCCAAAGTCCCTCCAATATGTTTACTTCCCTGTCCATTATTGGGAGACAGTCCAATTCTCATCATAGCTTCCTGTCCCTTGCTGCATTTGCCTATTGGTCCCCATTATCAGTCATCTTGATGAGGGTTGGTCCGTGGGAGCTAGAGATGGTCGTAGGCAGTAGTGGATGGTGGAGCGGTGCGGGAGGCCGTGCCATAGTAATAGGGTGAACCTGCAGGGGGCGACAGAGATAAAGGAGTTTACTATTGGGGTTTGTTTTTTAGCTTGGCTTTGATGGTGTTAGGAGGGACAATGCAATGTAAAGCAGGCTTTCTTTATCCTATCCACCACATGACAATAGCAGATGGTTCAGATGGAAATCGGCCTTGCTTGGATAGTTTGTCCCATGAATAAAGCTGCCTGTTTTGCAATCTCTCTTTTAAGGATGGGTCTGCTACTTGATGGAAGAAATATCACAGAATGTTTTGCGTTATGCATAGAGTTAAGCATTCAGAACACACAAGCATTAATACTGTCTATTTTCCCCTGTGTCGTTAATAACTGGTGAAAGCAGCTGGGTCAAGGTGACACACTGACTTGTGACCATGGTCACAACAGAACACGAGTTCTCAGGCTGGTCAGCTCCAAGAGAGTTACTGTACACCAATGGGCGGCAGTGGTTTGGAGCCGACCCCCTGGTAATTGGGTGACTAGTTTCCATGGGGACTAGGGGAGATCATGATACATGTGACGTGACTGAAACCAAAAGTTTGGCTGTACATGATTTCCTGGTTGGAGTGAGGATTTGTATTTGCGAATTTCCTATTGATACTCTGGGTTCATTCATTGTATCTTAGGTTCAAAGCAATTTAATAAGGTTTAAAGTATAAACTTGACATGACATGAATGGTTTGTATTCAACATGTCAAAGTGAAGCTTTAAACAAACATTTTAATGGAAGCTGGGACTTTTATCTACAACAATTCAGTCTGATCCGTGAGGTGTATTCTGAACACTTTCCTTTTGTATTTGTTCACGTTTGCTGCAATCATAACATCAGCTTTATAAACAGTACGGTCCTGTGTGGAATGCTTCTAATACTTATGAAAGGTGTGTCCATTGAACACCACTGTGCCTGTCTGACTGACTGACTGACTCACCCAGAATGCTGGAGTTGGTGAATCTCCAAGCTTCACTGTAGGAGGTGTAGGGGGAGTGAGTGTAGGTCTGGCCAGAGTAGTCTGCACCTGTAGTACATGGAACAGAAAACAGAAAATACATCAGATGTACATTGAGACACATATACAGTAACCAACATCATTCAGTAAGAAATTCACACACATACTTGTAGCCTATAGACAGAATTACATTACAGTCTAGACAATATCAAGCATAATATTTCTTATAAAGACACCGACTTCCTCAGAGTGTTATTTTGCCTTCATTTGAGGGTGTTTGTCCTCTTGCCAGCATCTGCTGAGACTTAGCTCATAATTCACCAACGGTTAGGGCAGCTTGTAAACCATTAATCTATGAGCCAGGTGAATGGCTGGGGGTAAAATCCCTTGACTCATTGATGCGTGTGGCTAGCCTCCACATCCTCTCTATAGCGTTTAACCCTCCCATCCCTGTCCCTCCAAAATGCCCTCCTCTCCTCTCTATCCCTCACTTCCTGCTTTAGCCTTTCAACCTTTCTCTCTGTCCTCTTTTCTTATTCTTCTTTTTTTTTACATTCCAATATCTAATTGGTAATTATGTTGGCTGGATTGAATCCCTCCGCTCCCCCCCAAACCCCCCCTTTCTGTGAGTAATTGTGTATGAACGCTTCCTCACAGCGAGCCCACCAGAAAAATAATAAATCAGACGCTCTCATTTCGCGCTTCGAAGGGCAGACTTCAAATAAAAAAGGCACATCACACACACACACACACACACACACACACACACACACACACACACACACACACACACACACACACACACGCCACAAAGTGCTGTCTCTCTCTCTCTGCCTCTCACCCAGGCCCACTCTGCCACCCTGTGGCCCCCCACCCTCTCCCCGTCTGGTGGGGCCCCTGGTTCCCATGGCGATGTGTGGTCAGAGGGGCGGCGTGGGGGTGCGGGCAGCAGGGCGGAACCCTCAGCCTGTTCCCTGTACCCCCTGGGCCCTGGCTGCACCGCCGTGCAGTTCACCAGCCGAGCAGGCTACTCATTAACCACCATGCCTTCCTGTTAATCTCCAATCCTCCCTCCCAGCACTTGTCTCTCCCTCTCTCACTCCCATCCTTACTTTTTTAACGTTGGTTTTGCCTTGCCCCAAAACAATGTTTTGTTTTTTGTCCACATTCTTCTCAGTGGTGCTTTGTCCTCATAGCATATTCAGTTCCAGCTTTCCCCAAAGGGAAAACCCAGATGGGATCATGTTTGGGTCACAAATAAAACTATGAACTGCATTTAAAGGCCCAGTGCAGTCAAAAACATGATTTTCCTGTGTTTTATATATATTTCCACGCTATTGGTTGGAATAATACTGTGAAATTGTGAAAATCGTAATAATGCCATTTTAGTGTAAGAGCTGTTTAAAAAGACTGCCTGAAATATCAGCCTGTTTTGGTGGGAGGGAGTTTTGACCTTCCATGGTGGCATCACCATGCAGTAAATTAGTTAACAGACCCATAAGAAAGAAAGTTCCAAACCTCTCTGCCAATAACAGCTAATTTTCAGTTTTCCCCTCTCCACTCAAACCACTCCCAGACAGTCCTAGCTAAATTCTTGCTTAAGAAATTGCTATTTGCTAAGAAGCTATTTTTGTTTCTTTTTGACCATTTTAATTGAAAACAATCACAGTATTGAGATGAAAATGGCTGCTTTGGACCTTTAAGTAAGCTGAACTGAAAGGAGAGACATCATTCATCTCTTTCTCTGAAACCCCATCTTAGGATGCCATAGCCTGTCTCAGTGTGAGTGTCAATGGATGGGAGTCTTACCTGCTACCATGCCAGTGATGGCGGAGGATGAGTAGCCTGTCTGGCCACTGGAGGGGATGTGAGGTGGGTAGCCGGGGAGAGTGGAGCTCACCATGTCCCTTCCTGAAACAGAGAAGGACAAAACACACAATGTCAGCCCTTCTCAGGAGGTGGATATACAAATAAAAAACAAATCAATTATTTGGCAAAAATTAAATCTGTGTCATGTACATGAAATCATATCAGTTACCATTCCACCGTATTGTACCATTATATACAGCAATTGATGTTCCTGTACAGTACTGCACATGGGGTTTGGTGTGTTGTGGCAGGTGACATGATAAGAGAGTGTAGGCTACTGTCCGCATGAACCCCCTACAGGGAGTGGCAATGGGATGAGATGAATGCTTCATTACCTGCTATGAGAGACTGGCTGCTGAACTGGCCGTACACTGGTGCATGATGGGAGAATGAGTTGAAGGCATGAGGGAAATGGTTGGAGCTGCTGCAGCTGCTACTGATAGACACAGGGGCTTGCAGTGACTGCAGCTCCAGAAAAGCTGAGTTGGCCACCACATTTGGAGAGGGGCTTGTGCTGGTCACCTCTGGGGACATTTCCTGTTTCAGACAAAGTGGGAGGGGCTGCAGGGGGTCTGAGGTGGCACGGCCAGTGGGTGGGTGGATGGGTGAGAAAATGAAATAAAATGGAATTAACTGATATGAATGAATGGATTAACAAATACACAGCAGCAATAGCCTGTAAGCTGATTGCTGAAATGAATATGAGTGAATGGGTACTACATCGTGTTTGATGTGTTTGTGAACTGCGCTGCGGATAGACATACAGCACATCTTGTACATCTGTTTAAAATTAAACTTGAAAGGGTGCTTTGGGCAGCTCGTGATAATAAGACAAATTAATTGCACAACGCATCAGCAGGCACGGCAAGCTAAAATGTGGCTGCACCTCAGAGATAAACATAAATTGCTATGATAGCTCAGTCGGAAACCAAGATCTATAATCAGATTGATGACAACCGCAGTTGATACAGTTTAGAGTATACATGCCTAAACAGACTGCTATTACATTCACAGATTATGAATGCATTATTACATTCAACATAACTGTCTTTCTGAACTGGGTCTTCAAATATGCTGATGGAAAACAATGTTTCCATGTGTCAGCGTGTTCAGTTTTCCCTCTGCTTCATCTTTGAGCTCTGATATTTGTGCAGAGTGAGAGGGCAGCATCCATCGTAAGAGTCTTACCTGTCACCACAGTGTAGCCCTGGTGCGCTGCCAGATTCCGACCAATAGCAGCACTCGATGTTGAGAGGCTGGTCTTCCCGTCTTCTAGACTGCCATTGATGAGCGAGAGAGGGTATACAGTCTGTGGAGGACAGAGCGGATTAACCATTTGTGTGTTGCGTGTGTGAAAGAGAGAGAGGGAGAGAAAAATAAATTGACAAAGAGAAAGAAAGACAAAGAGAGGGATAGAGAGAGTAATTTGGGGAGTGGAGTTAATCAGGATCCACCGGCTCTCAGTGCCAATGTGCCATGTAGGCTACTGTACCTGCTCGGTCTTGCTGGCTGCAGCAGAGCTGAAGGAGTCTGGGGGGTAGTGATGGCGGTCGAAGCCACAGTCCAGGTGCTGCGGGGGGAAGTGCTCTGGTCTCAGCTGCTTTCTAGGAACGCCCCCACTGCCCTGAGAGTCCACACTGTGTCTACAGCTCTCCTGGTCACCTGAGAGAGAGAGAGAGGGAGAGAGAGAGAGAGGGAGAGAGAGAGAGAGAGAGAGAGAGAGAGAGAGAGAGAGAGAGAGAGAGAGAGAGAGAGAGAGAGAGAGAGAGAGAGAGAGAGAGAGAGAGAGAGAGAGAGAGAGAGAGAGAGAGAGAGAGAGAGAGAGAGAGAGAGAGAGAGAGAGAGAGAGAGCATTATATTGAGAAGCTGCTGAGTCTATTTGAGTTTGTGGGGAGGACTCATTCAATTGTGAGAGTGAATCTTATTCAATCTCATTTAATAAAATTATCTTAAAATGTGAGAGGACATTTTGGGATTGCATGAGAATTTGAGGGTACTTACTGTCGTCATGGCTCCTCTTGCCCTCCTGGCTGGACTGTGGGATCCCCAGCAGGCCACTGATGGAGTAGGTGGAGCCCAGGGAGTCGGACTGGGGTGACTCAGGGGGAGTGACGGCTGAACTGGGGACTGACAGACAGACAGACAGACAGACAAGGGAATCGGACCGTTATTACTCCAATATTATCGTTGACCATTAGCGCTTAATCTTACGGACCATTAAGCATGGAGTTTCTTTAGGCTTAATACTGCATGATCAGATCATAATGCTGGACCTTAGTGAAGGCGTGTGTCTGTGCTTAGAGTGGGGGGAGTGTTAGCGTTTTGTTAATCACAAGCGTGGATGTGAGTGTGTGTGTGTGTCTGTGTAGAGACTCACTGAGTATGTGTCCTGGGCTTAGGCCTTTGCCATCCAGAGGCAGATTGAACGGCTGCTGCACCTTGGTTCGGATTATTCTGGAATAAAGAGCCGGGATTAGAGAACAGTGTAAAATCTATTGAACCACTTCAGTGGGTGAACAGTGAAAAATCACAGAATTTACAACTCTTTTTCTTCTGCCTTGTCAATTTCTATACACTTGTCTTACATTACTAAAGAGATCACAATTGTTCTTTGAAAGGTCCACTCTGTGACATGTATTGGTTTACACATAGCATCATGTGGAGGTTAGTTGTTACCTGTTGATAGAGCTGACACTGGGCACGGTGTCACTGTCACACACCCCCTCTGCCAGCAGCCTGTCTCTGATCTCCCAGGCAAACATGGTGGGGTTCTGACGCTTGTAATCTGCTATTTTATCAACCACCTTAGGAGTGGCCACCTTGGGCTTGGAGCCCCCAATCACTCCTGGCTTGATGCTGCCAGTCTCGTAGTAGCTGGAAAAGGACAGCAAGGTTTGTTACATTAGAAAGCAATATAGTGAATGTGGGTGGTCATCATTTTGATTGAACAAAAAGAGGTGTTTACGGTACCAATGCCATACTGTATAGTGAACCCAGAATGTTTTAATAATGGGAGACCATGGTTCGTGCTCTAAGTGTTTTGAGAACACAATGGAGGGCCATTAACAGTCTAACCCCATTGTGTAAAGTTGTAAAAGTTTGATGAGGTGCTCACCGTCCCAGGATCTTGCTGACACAGCCGTGGCTGACTCGGAGCTGGCGGGAGATGTCACAGGGACGCACGCCCTGGTGGGCCATGTCCACGATGCGCTGCCGGATCACCTCCGGAAGCGGACGGCCGTTCACAAACATTCCGCCTAGTTGATTAAGACCCCCATGACCTGGGGGAGGAGGGGGGATGAAACATACATAAATGTCATGGAACCTGAGCTCACTACCACCCACGCTACCACCCACACACAGCACTACCTCATACAGAAGAGACACACACACACACACAGGGAGGGCAGACTGAAACGGAGTCTGAGCTGGTTTTACTTGTCTTCAGGCTATTTGGTCTGAAACAGGGCTTACTTGGCACCTAATGTTCTTACATAGATATGACTATGACATACTATAGACAGGTAGAACAAAATAGATTAATTAATTCAATCAATCAATCAAATATTATGTAGGTGTCTACTGGCAAAACTATTTTCAGAATGCAACAAAAAATAGGATAAAAAGGGTGGGTCATTTGGATTTGCAAGAGAATATGTAATTGAACCTGGTGGGAAAATTTAGCACACAGCAAACAAGAAGTTAAGGACAGCATATTATTTATCTGATTTCTTCACAAAATTGTGTAGGTCATGAACCAAAAAATTTGCATTTATTTCCTAGAATTTGTTAAACTGCATTGTTTTCAATAAAGTTAATTTAAGTTAGTTTTTTATGTTGAGGAGAGGAGACAAGCATGTTTGGCGAGTTCAAGTTTACATATAATTGATATGAACGTTGGATCATAAAATAGTTCACCAAAATATAAGTAACCCTAACCCGGGTACACAGCGCAGAAGGGCTATATAAAAAGGATGACTTCAGCGATGTGTATGATGCACCTCAGAACATATTTTGTCAATTTATCATGCATAATTCATTGTTGTTTTAAAAGAGTGGTAAAAGAGGGTAACTGACCAATTAAGTCGGATCTAGCTAGAAATTTGACAGCTTCTGGTCTAGACAGCTCTGTGTATGTCTTCCACATTCTAGATGTTCTCAATCCTGGTTCTGACCTCTAGATTCCTCTCTCCGGGTTTGGGTTTCCTATGGGACACACAAGGCAGCGAGAGCAGGGTAGTAATTCCTCGTAGAGAAAGTAAGTTTATCCTAACTTTGATATAAATTAATGTCACATTAAACGTTATAATGCGGATAGATTTAGATTTTTTAAAATGTTTATATCAGAAGTTTGGGGCCTATAGGATAGGCATAATTTAGGCACGCGGCGTGGAAAAACTGCTCACATGCACAATGATCCGCTATTGCCATAATTTCGATTTCAACATGCCCTGAAGTGAGACTGTCTAGGCTACAATTCTACAATTCTATAGCCTAAATAACACAGTCAATTATTTATCATTATGTTATGTTTTGGTTAATTATTCGTTTAAAATGTTTGTATATGTGCGAGGTCAACGGGCTCCTCCTACACAGCAAAGTTCAATGTGAAACCACCTCTTTGACTGACATGTATAACACATTTATTTTCTAATGAAAAAAACATTACAATTACGCAAAAGAAATATCAACCATTCGTTGCTTAAATATTAGACACATTTACATTGTGAGAAAGTCGACCATTTCCAATGACTGTTTTAGGTCATCATCACTCAAATAGGCTATCAATAACTTGATTCACCCCGCACAAATGCTATAGGCTTCTCGTCTAGACACATCGATGGGCGGCTGTCGGTAGTCAGTTGGTATAATAAGGTTATTATTCTAAAGACAATTGAGAGTGATTTAGGCTATATGGCAGATTTGTTCATCGTCTGTATTTGAACTATAGGGATTTCATGAAACAGTGATTCCTATTTGGCCTAGGCCTATACAATTCTCATGTTTCACCACTTATACGCTCAGGATAATGCGCATATTCATTTGTAGAAGAACATTTATTCCCTTGTGTCCAGGCTGAAATGAATACCATAGGCCTACACCAGGGAATAGGCTACATGTTCTAGTTATAGTTGGCCATTTTAATGTAAAAAAAAAGAATCAAAAATCGACTTCTTTATGTGAGGACTTGGAAATGCAGCTGTGGAGAGGTTTTGCCATTGCATTTTGAAAGTTGTCAGCAGCTACTCTGTCTTTCTATGGACTGCATCAGTGACTTTGTAAGAATCCCATTGCTTTTAATTTAACCCATTCAGCAGCTTGCTTCCCCTCGCTCTTTTCTCAGTCCTTTCCCAGCTTTCATTTCCACATCAAACAGAGGCCGGACGAGGCTGGGTGGGGAACAGGAGCACTATTAACGGTGCTAGCGGAGTGTGTAAAAATCTCCCCGCCAAGCTTCACCAACCTGCAGGATATTAAAGCCGAGCAACCCCAAGGGAATAAACACACGCATATACACACGCGCGCGCACACTCTCTGTTCTCTCTTTTCTGTCACACATACACACACACAAATCACTCATACTGACTTTTTTATTCTAATTGCACAATTATAAGCCTATATGGTCTCCATATATGCGCCATTTATAAATATGCCATAACTTCTTCTTTAGGTTGTGTCCCTTGAAATAATTAATCTTTATGGTTTTCCCCATCGAAATGGATTCGAATTTATAATCCTCTGTAAAATGTATTATTTTATTGGTTCTAGGCCTCAAATGTGTCACTGTCAACGGCTACCACCCGGTAACTAACTCTACCGTGCATTTTAGAGGCTACATAGTCATGGAACACTGGTCACTTTAAATAATGTTTACATACTGTTTTACCCACTTCATATGTATATACTGTATTCTAGTTCATCCTTTTACATTTTTAGTTATTTAGCAGACGCTCTTATCCAAAGCGACTCACAGTAGTGAGTTCATACATTGTCATACATTTTTCGTATTGGTCCCCCGTGGGAATCGAAGCCACAACCCTGGCATTGTAAGCGCCATGCTCTACCAACTGAGACAACTGTACATACACTTTTCTTCAGATACTACATATTCTATCCATATACTGTCCATATTATAATAAGCATTTCGCTACACCCGCAATAACATCTGCTAAGTATGTGTATACGACCAATACAATTTGATTTTTGATTTGATTTGATTTGAATTATGCGGGAAATAAGCCTAATGTTATAGGCCTACTATAGGCCTACCGTTTTCGATGCATATTTACGAGAACATAATCTACAATGTAACATAAGGAGCCGTCAAAAAATGCCTGAGGAAATATCTGCCATAAATTGCTTTTTTTGCTTATATTAAATAGAATATACACGAAATATTGAAGAACCTCTTACTTTCATGAAAACCATGTTGGTTCCATAAGAACTTCAATAATGCACAATTTCTGTTACACTGTTTTGTTCCTATACCCTTTCGTTTTGTAAGTTATATCCCAATAACTCACCATTAGGTTATGGAATCAATGTGTGGCCAAACTGGCCAAGATTAGCCTTACCCATTATTTAGTCTAAATTCAAAATAAGATCGTTTGTCTGTGGTTTGTCCAACATTGTTTGATTTGCATCACAATTACTGATAACACAAGAAATTAAGACTATGTTTAACATAAGCAGGTGTTTGCTCCTATGCTCACAGGCCATAAGCTACAATTATTTATCAACCACTAATTTAGAGATCGAGCCTACATTTGACAACTTGGTTGACTATCCTATACTCCTAACAATTTTAAACAATATTTATTTATGTCACCTTTTTATGTCACGTAATTTGATTAGATCCATGACCCAAAAACCTTTGAGGTGCAATGCGGCACTATAACTTCTGAACGGTGATTGTAACCCCTGACAGAGGGTGCTATGATAACATGAAAGAAGATGGCTCGTCTGAAGCGACAAGAGGGTGTCATAATTTATGCCTCGGGGTAGACCGGGTGAAACGTAAACAAGCCATACCATTCAGCTCCCCACGGTTCCATCATTAACGCGATTGAAGTGACAATGACCACGGATTGGCCCAAATCTATATCTGACAGCTAAACTAACGTCCAATTAACTTCCCAACCTCTCCACGAGAGAAGGAAAATCTATTAGTTCACCCCGGATTTCTGTATAATAAACACATACCCGAATTATAACACCAGGCTCAACGTTCAGAATTGTTGGTCAATCATTGATAGTTTGCTTTCGTATAGGCCTAATGTTACATTCATTAATGGACATAAATTTTACAAAAATCACCCTGAAATTAAGGAAAATAAATCTAAAAACAATGTAAGCCTATAAGGACAGGTGAACATTAAGTTATTCAATTAGTGATCATTATGGCTTTCATTGATTGAGGTTATTGGCCTTCCTATCTCTACTCTGATGCATAGAGACCAATTACTGCATAAACAGCCATGGGCTACTTCTAGAAACCATGCTAATGTCTTCTGTAAAAGATATTCCAACAAAACAGTCTGTTTCTGTTCATAAAGTTGAATAACAATATGAATAATGTCAATTTATTAAAATGAAACAACAAACAATATTTAAATGTTCCCTAATTCAAAGCAGCCGTAAGCCAACATTTCGTTGGTGCACAAATCCAGTTTATTATCAGCCTAAATCACATTACTTGAAAGCAGTTCGTTTTCATGCCATTAGAATTCCCGATGAATAATGTTAGATATTCCTACCGAAACTTGATTGGAAAATATTGACAGGCACGTATTCCGTTGTCAACACCTATATGAGCATAAACTTTTGGCATGACAAAAATATTTTGTCATGCCTCTATTGCATTATATTTTGCTTGCTTTGACAATTACATATTTCATATTTATGAATGATTTCGGCTTTTTAAAGAAAAATTTCCAACAAATATCAAACGGGTTATTTAGGCTAGCCTATAGCCTATTTGAGTGATGCATGCGTTTATCTTCTCTTTACCGGACAAAATACTATATACAGCAAAACGAGGGAAGGGGGTCTCAGTTATTGTGTTTTACCTCGTCCGGTGATGTTGGACATATCTCTGAGGTCTTGGTCGTTGGGTGTCCTTGCCAAATGTAAGAGGGTCCACGCGCTCTCTCTCTCCCAGTTAATTAGATGTTTTTAGTCCATGTGGGGCCTCGCTTGGCATGAATGTGTTCCTGAGTGCACTCTTAAATGCGCTGCAAGAGGACATTGTAATAGTTAATATGGGTTTCTTATGAATACCGTGTGGTGATGTTGTGTTTCTTTAGTGTGCCTATATTATTGTCCGCGTTGCAGTTTTAAGTTGAGTCTTCCGTCCCTGTTCGCCCTCTTATTTTTCAAAAAAAGTATATAGGTCTGTAACATAACAAAACAGAAAACACTTTTCACTGTTTATCGTAGCCTATACTCCGTAGTAGGGTAGCTTTGGATCTTTGTTGGGACAACTCTCTCACACTACTCAGCGAATCTAACGGGACTCAATAGACTAACAAACGATCAGCCAATACACTGCTCATTGTTAAGCTACACATCTACAACCATTTGTTAAATATTTTAACAACCATTCACATTTGCTAACACATTGTTGTATCACTTGAATAGCCTTTTGAACATTGCTTTTACAATCAAAAGCACATCATTGGTGCAAAGAATTACCTTCGCCTTGCAGAAAAAAATGTCCGGCCAGATATCCTTATATTATTATCCAATGCTAGACCACACTGGAGAAAATGTAACCTCGGCGGGGGAGATCCAAGTCAATCGTTGATAAAGCGTCTGTTATGATGCTCTCTCAACAGTCAGAGGTGGTGTAACTGTTTAGGACCTGCTACTAATTCTGTGCGAGGTTTTATCCAACAGATGCTCTCCGAGGCGCGCAGTGGAGACGGTGCGCCGCGGCCATTGGATGATGGAGTCGAGGGGGGTGCAGTAGAACGAAGGATGAGGTGTGGCTATTTGAAAAGAGGGTGTCACCCTTCCCAAAGCCACATGGATGACTGATTTTGTGGTTTGAGTGGCATTCCACCCAACACAACACACTGACTGAGCAAAACAGCAACGTTTACGGAAACACTCGTCAAGGAGCGGGTTTGTTTTCATTCACCCCCAGCGACAGCTTCGCTTTGATTAGATTGTGTACAAGATGTGACACGATTTCCGGGGGTCTGTGAATTCAGGTTCACTTGGAGTACACTGTTTTCACACACAATTTGGTAGGCCCTACTTGATTTGTTGTGATCTGTCATAATTTCTGCTATCACACGACAGGTATAGGCCTATGTCCCCTTATTTGAGTGATAAAATGATGAATGAATAGGCCTATACCATGTCAGATGTTGAAGATGTTTAAATCATAAAGTTTAAGTACATCAGATATAGTGTATTACATAGACCTACTTACAGTCATAATTGAAGGATACCTAGGCTAGCTTTCTGTTTCGTTTCAGAGGACTGAATTAAATTAGGATGAAAAAATTATGGATCAAATAAAAGGTTGCATAGGCTATTGCTAGTATTTTATTAATTTTTACACAACTTTCAACCAATTAAATATGGATCAAATAGGCTATGGTTGCCCATAATAATTTTGCTTGCATTTATTACTTTTTGCACATGAATAGCCAACATGTCTGTTACAATATAATTGCTTATTGTCTTTGTTAGAATAGCCTTTTTCAATGGTGTTTTTATTACCATTATTATTACATTATCACCACATTATGACTGTTTTTATTCAGTTATTACACATTGGTAGATGCAAAGGTAAATCCTATACAACATAGCCTAATCTTCAACATCATCGCCACCTTCAGTCAAAAAACAACTACTCGGTCCTTGATATGAGATTACATTATTCTATTACCTTTCACCCACTTGCCCTTCGATTGCTTTCGGTGTTTGTTTGTGTAGTTGTAGGTCAGACAGTGTTACATGGATTGTGTTCTATCCCTCTAAGCTCCTGAGCAAAGCCTACTATCCTGTTCGTCTCTTCAGTTACCATCAAGAAGCGCTGTAAATGCCAATGCTAAATTACTAATGGCAGACTGTCTCTTACATAACACTAGTCTATATCGAGTTATTTAGGGTCAAACCAGTTAAATTGCCTATCCAATTTACATTGTTCAGACATTACGTCTGAAAATCCCACGTCTGTTGTATTTTAAACTTGTTGGTTTGATATATAGCCAAAGCGTTCTGGTTGTGTGTATTGAATGCCTTAGCTTATTTTCCCCATTCACCACTTAATCGAAGTGAGTGCTCTCGGTGAAATATGCGCGTGGTTCTTCGCAACAGGGTGTAGGTGTCCCTCTGCGTTCTAACACTGTTAATGTTGTTCCCATGAGCTTGTAAAACAAACATAACACCACTAATGACTCTCGTTTATGGCCCCATGTCGCCTAACATGGCCACAGTGTCGTCTGCCCAGCAGAAAGTATGGTCTATTTAACCATATGGCTCGTGGCACCAATTTACAGTTGTTTTACAATTCAGACTCTTGAAGTAGTCAAAAATTCAACATTTTGCGCTGGAAATTGGTTGGAAAAAGAACAAATATGGTCGGAGCAAGAGTAGGTCCTTAAAAACAATCTAATAGAAACTTCGATTGACCTATAGGTTTGTTAGTTGCGAGATTAGCCTACGACCTATAGGCAAAGAAGATAGAAGAAGGGGACCCTTGTGCGCCCCAAACAATTTAACACCATTGGTCAATGCACTTCAATTCCTTATCTCGTTAGGTTACAATTGGTGAAGTCATTCTCAATCTTCCCCGGCCCGCCGTGCAATGTAAATACCATTACATCAGTGCCGCTCCGGGACAAAAGGGCGAGTGTTTTGAAATAAAAAAAAACGTCGAGGGACTAAAGCGAAACATAACATTAGATGGAAGTAGAGAATTCCTCTATAAAGTGGAGAGAGAGAGAGAGCACGAAGGGCAATTGCCTGGGGAGGGGAGAGATGGAGAGAAAGAAAGAGGGAAGACAGAGGTTATCGAGAGTTTAACAGGGGATTAAAATTTATAGATGGGTATCTAGATCAGAGGTGTAAATTGT
The DNA here is from genome assembly GCF_020615455.1 of Coregonus clupeaformis. Classification (NCBI taxonomy): domain Eukaryota; kingdom Metazoa; phylum Chordata; class Actinopteri; order Salmoniformes; family Salmonidae; genus Coregonus; species Coregonus clupeaformis. The sequence continues at coordinate 37,086,703 of NC_059206.1, read as the reverse complement.
AATAATGTTTAATTTCAGGGGTTTTGTTATGTGACTTGCTTTGAGGCAAACTGGCCGCATGAATATACACCCGATGACTGTCAGATGATTGGGTCATAGGGTACCCATTAGTAATAATAATGATAAAAAATATAGTATGTTAATCTCTATTAGGCTACCTTTGGAACTGTTCAAATAATGATATGACCCCCCCAGCCCATTTTGGTACATCATTCCAGCACTTCCTAGTAGTCCTAATATTATAGTGATGATGAGGATGATGAAGATGAGAAGATGGAAGAGGAGGAAGAAATTGAAAAAGAAGAAATAACATAATTAGGCCTCCATCAATTTAATAATTACATCAACGATTATGATAGTGGTATTCATGTTGTGTGTATTGTCAAAACTTCGTTCAATAATTATGATAAATTATTACCCTAAAATAATATATTATATTTCCAATACTCTCATAACTCCTTTGACAATTAAACAGTGCGAATGCATAGTTATCATGGGCCTCTACAATACAAAATAAAAATGGAGAGCGTCGCTCTGCGGGGAATAAAACAGGCCTATATATAATTTATAAACTTTTTGTAAATAGTCTATAGTCATCTATAATCATATCGAAATAAAACCTGAAATATTCGAATAAAGAATATAGCCTATGCAATTAATCTGGTATTAGATAAACTCGTAGACAGTTTTTGAAAGGATTCTTCACCCAGGCCATATCAACAAGACAGTTTAATTTGCAACTTGATTGATTATTAATAACCCCTACTTCCATTGTTCTGCGAGATTGTATAAAGTCAACCCGCAGATGGTTTTTCAGGTCTGCACATCATGTACAGTGCATGCCCTGCAGTTCAGAACCACTCTCAGATTTGGTTGTCAACATGCAATGGAGAAAAGCATTTCGCCAGAGGATATTCTCAAGCTCTTATGCGATTTGACTCTAGAATGGACCGACACAATAAACGTAGCGCTCCGGTGGAGCCAGTTAATATAAAGTAAAATGAAAAAGTGAAGAAAAAAAACATACATTGATCAAAGAAAAATACATCTTTAGAACAGCTGTTGGATATGAGCACAGCCCACCTTCAGCAACAATTCTCAAAAACATTGCTTGCAAAAGAATAACGTCTCCTCAGTCCAAAGATGCTGTAGCCTACTAAAATGCTTGTTTTTAGATGAATGCCTCAATGATGAATGACTAGACTACCACTGTTTGCAGATTGGACGAAGTAGCGTTCTTGAAATACTATTGCCTTCTCTAGACAGGTATAGTATCAATGATCACACAAAGTTAAAAGAAGAAGCATTAAAGTATATGTTTTAATCGTAATAATTAATTAATATCTTAACAGTAACATTTCTCAACTGCCAGAATACTTTACGTATTCTGAATTTCTATCACAACTATACTTTCCATTGTGCTACTTTTCCCTGAGGGCAATATTGATTTACTTTTCTGTACAGAAATCTAACATGGATAGGCCTACAATACCTATATAAATAACGCTCACTTACATACTTGATACTCTGTGACTTTTTTAGGACATGAGGCCAAAGAAGATGCACGCCCCAAATGTGTCGGGTGTGTCTTGTTGATGGTTGCGATCTTGCGACGGGGGTCTCCGGATTCAGCTTCTCCGATCAGCTCTGGACCTGCAACAAAGTTCAGACCCCGGGACGACAAGTGCAAACCAGAGGGCAAAGGTTTAGAAAAGCTGCATCAATACTGGTCCAAAAGAGAGGCTACAAATAAAAATGAAACTGATTCACAAATGATGGGCCTATAGGCTACCATAATATCCGATTTTGAGAGACAAGTAAAGTGAACACCACGAAGTAGACTACTGCAAATTATACATTTTTCAAATATAGGCTATGACATAACAACTGATAAGCCTAAGAGGCCCTAAGATTAATAGGTCTAAACTATAAAAATACAAATATGAATCGTCTATAGGGCTAGGCAAATGCTCAGCCTATACTAATAGGCCTACACTTTTTCTCATTTTCGTAGAGTATGCACACTGCATAGGCCTAAAAGACAGGCCACAAAATAACAAGAATAGACCGAACTGTATCGAGAGAGTGGGCTAAAGAACAGGCCTAGCCTGGACTATCCAGTTGATAGACATAGTTTATAGGCAATTTTTTCTCATACCACCAAAATTGTAATTTTTCTAACTTAACTTTCCGTGGTGAAATTCTTGTCAAACCAGTTTACAAAAACTAAACGACCGTTTTGTCTTCTTGTCAATGTCTCTCCACCTGCAGAGGTGGGTGCGAAGTGAGGGAAAAGTGAATTCGCGTGCACGCGCGTTTCCCATCCCGCTCTCTGCGTGATGCATTGCCTCCCCTTGCTCCACGAGGCTCCGCTTGTCACTCTGTATGCTTTGCAAGATGAATGGGCTCATGTTAAAGCCCACTTTATAGCAACTTTTATAAATATACCCTTACGCTTGCCTCTTTGTTGTCAGCGATTCGAGATGAGCCAGATAATTAGATTATAATAGCTGAAGAAACGCCTCAATATTGCCGATTCCATTATCCCCTTGCAAACATTTTTGCTTGCTTTGGTCCAAACGTAACCATTTCCACCAGGGTCCTGTTACAATTCCAATGCTATTCTTATTTTATTCAATGCACCCTCTATTTTCCATGGTGGAAGCTTCTGCAATTCTAGTTGGATACTTTTATGTAGGCATTTACTGCATGGTTGACATACATTTAAAACGATAGTTCACCCAAATTACTCATCTACACTCACATTTCATGTCCATTTCATGTCCATTGTCACTTTTTTTCTGATGTTCCAACATGTAGCATTTTATATTGTTTTTATGCTTCTTTATAGTCTCTTTAAAGATGTAATTTGTGTTAAAGGGATAGTTCACCCAAATTACAAAATGACTCATTGATTTCCTTACCCTGTAAGCGGTCTATGGACAAGTTATGACAATCCATGTTTTGGTTTAGTTTCCCTGGCACTGTTTCCACAAGCTAACATGTCATGTGACTGATATTAGCCTTTTTCGCGCATCATGTCCAAATCATCCAAAGGTATTTCAAATTGATTGTGAAGCTCAACAAAGTAACTTATAGATGTTTTGAACATGTATGAAAAATGCTAATATCGGTCCCATGACTTGAATGGGATTTGTGCCACAAATGCTAAAACATTAGCATGTGGAAACAGTGCCAGGGAAACTAAACCAAAGCATGGATTGCTGTCATACCTGGTCCATATACTGCTTACAGGGTAAGGAAACCAATATGTCATTTTGTAATTTGGGTGAACTATCATTTTAAATGTATGTCAACCATGCAGTAAATGCCTACATAAAAGTATCCAACTAGAATTGCAGAAGCTTCACAATGAATATGTGAGGGGACACAAATAGCCTACTGCTCAGCTACAGCATGAGGAGAGCATGAGCCCCCTTGAAACCATTTCAATATGTCATTAATGCATCCATTGATGCATTCAGTCATTAATGCTTAGTTGGGCTATGTAAATGAACAGTATGTTGCCAATTGCCATATGTGATTTACCCACTTTTAGTTAGGTACTCAGTCAGTCTCTCGACTGACCCTCTGATGTATATGTTGCAAACAGCGGCCTTTTCCTGTTCTTTGGTGCTTGCCTTTTCTCTCATACCTCCTCTTACCATCTGTTTTGGTACCCCTCTATTCTGTCTCCATCTTTCTATCCTCATCTTCCTGTGTTTTGTGCACCGTCACCCCCCTCCATCTTTGTCTGCCCAGTCCAGCCCCCTCCATTGTTCACCCTCTGCCTCCCATTTCCACTTTGGGTCTGACCCCTGACCCCACACCCTGTTCCCCTCTCCCCCTGGCACCCCAAATCTTCTTGTTCCTCTGTTGACTGCTCCCCCTGAGGTTTTGGGGCTAATAACTGTTGCCGGCAAGCTCCTCACAAAATCCCAGCGTGACGGCCATTGTACAGGCCACAATGGCACCCAGGCGGTAAAAGCCATTAGCAACGGAGCGGCTTGCCCCACATTAAGCCCTACCTGCCCTGCCATCCAGCCTATTTGGGCTCTACCTTTCTCTCTCCTCTCTCTCTTCCTACACTTCTCTCTTTCTCTCTGCCTATCTCTCTCTTTTTCTCTCTCCATCTCTCTCTCTCATTCTCTTTCTCTCGTCTGTTGTGACTGGCATCAGTTACTTTACTTCAGACTCGCAGGCTTGAGGCAGAAATCTCAAACACTGAATGGTGTCTGCCTGGTCTGTGGTATAGTAGTAAAATCCTAGTCTTTTTGCTCATAGCAGCTTATTCAAAGGGTTGTTATTTGATTCATGTATGTTTTATTAAGAAAATATGTGGACCTTTCCCTCAGAGATTTTGCAATTAATTTCAAGGCCCAACCTTCAAAATGTATACCTCATTAACCACATGAAATTGTCTAGGCAATGATTTTCTTCCGCTACTTAAAACATTTAAAGCAGTTTGTAGTTCTAAACACGATCCTAACTACAGAATACCCCTTTAAAAATAAGTCATATGGATGAAAGAGAGAATAATTCAGTCAACGAGATCAGGGCTACTCCTTTTACAAAGACAACAGCTAACATGTGAATGATGAACTTACATTTACAGTAATATGTAGACAGACAGAGAGACAGACAGACAAAGTATAAGCAAAGGGAGAGTTGGATGGTCGGAGTGATTGGTAGTCCCCCTCTTCATGCCTGTCAGTCAGAGTAGTGGTTTCCATAGAGACTGACATCACAGGGCGCAAAGCAGTTGCCTCTATGTTTGGGGGTGTGGAGTTGAGTGGACACAGGTGAAAGCTATATTCAGGTGATCCACTTACTGCAAACATTCTACACCACCGGAGAGATGCTTGACAAATGAATGGTCAAAGAAATCAATTTACAGTCCAACACAACATAATTTGATTATTAATCTAGATCATGTTTAACGTTAGTCAACTCAGTATTTAATCAGTCAATGGAGTGCAAGGGAACAGTCTATAGGCTCTGTGAGTCTGAAATGCTGTTCACGAAGAAGATACAAGAATCTGCAGAATCTCCACCCACTCAATTTGATGTGTAGAGAAAGGTCTTAGGTGAAGTTGGCTATAATAGAGGGAGGAGGGTGCAGCTGTGTTGATGAAGCTATAATGTGTGAGCAGGAGATTTTGACACATGGAATGAGCCAGGGGGCAGAAGGTCAGGTAAGGACTGCCATAGGGTCCTGCTAGGTTCACAAAGACCCCCAATCCTTTTCAGACAGGCCTGAGCAGGGTCTCCCTCTTGTGCCCCAATTCCAGCACCATCCTTTGCCCCCCTCTGGGAAAGACAATAGGCCAAAACACATCAGCTCCTCCTTGTTTGATGGGTAACTCTTCCCTTTTTCATATGTAGACCTTGCAGTTAGCTGACACAGACAATTCCAGGAAAAATGTGGGGCCCTATAGCGTATTACAAATAACAAGGGCCCATTAGTTTTTCCTAATCAGGTCACATGATGAGAAAACCCCCCAGTTATAAGGTTACACTAATTGATTTGAATACATTCAAATGCAGATACATGCTTGTGCACCCCACTATGTATCTGGCAGTTGGTGTGTGTTTGTTACCAGTCATGAAGTCAGTCCTCTTTTGTCAATCCAGCGAGTTTATCACCATAGCCTACGCCATAAAACAGGAATGTGCTTGATATGCAAATTGACCATGCATGCATTGAGTTCCATTATAACAGAGGGAGAGTGCTCCCCATGCACACCGAGCCCCCTGCAAATTTACTGCCGAGATGTCCCGTGGACACGTTGTCTGACGATTACGGATGGCCCAGAGTAATAGCAATGTAATTAGTCCTTTATTGCCATGTAATTCTCCATCAAGCACATTGTCAACATCTTGGTTGATGAGGTTGAAAGTGAGATTGGAGCCACTGACCCAGGTCAAGCTTGGTAATTATAGCAACCGTGCAAAGCACTCTCTCCCTCTCTCAAGGATGCTTGGTAAATGTGTGATATATGTTGGTTATGTTGTGGTGTTTGTTTTTGTCCCAGTGTGGATATACCCTGTTGTTTTATTACGTTATACCTTCTGGTATTAATTTGAGTGTTTCATTTGTCAGCATGAGTGAAACAGTTTAGGAGGGCTGAAGACAGAATGCAAAGGGGATTGAACTAGGGATGGCTAGGGAAGCAAAGGAAGGAGAGAAGGAGGGAAAGAGAGAGAGCAGTATCTCCTCCTCCCGAGCGTGTCACTGGCAGCGTGTCACTGGCAGATTTGTTGGTGCGGAAGCAGATCTTTTCCCTCAGTGACTCTATTAATTTACCTCATTTATCTTAAACCCCCCCCCATAAATACTGGAGACCTCAGTCAGAGTGAGAGTATGTGTGTGTGTGTGTGTGTGTGTGTGCATGGGTGTTATGTGTGTGTGAAAGAATAAAAACACAGCAGCTCCCTTTTCCATTCCCAGAGGACAAATCCGTAGCGGAAAAACTCATTTTCCTGCAAATAGTTTGTCAGCCAAGCTAGGAGGAGTGATAAATGATCACAAACGTTAGGTGAGGGTGGGTGAGTGGGAGAGGAGAGAAGCCCTCCCTTTCTCCTCCTCTCTCTCTCTTTTCCCTCCCTTTCTCCTCCTCTCTCTCTCTTTTCCCTCCCTTTCTCCTCCTCTCTCTCTCTATTTCCCTCCCACATACTACCTCCCTTTTCCTCTTTTCTATTTATCTCCATTGCTCTGTTCCCTCTCTTTCTCTCCCTCTCAAAAAACAAGCACATTAACACAACACATAAACAAACGCGCGCACACACACGCACGCAGGCACGCTAACACACACACACGCAGGCACGCACACACACACACGCAGGCACGCACACACACACACATGCAGGCATGCACGCACGCAGGCACACACACGCAGGCACGCACGCACGTACACATACACACACACACACACATTGCCCGGTACAGTGGAAATTGGGAAAATGTTGCTGCCCCTACAACTCAAGTGTGACTCCCCATCCCAAATGATAAATTGATGGGCTGCAAAATGGATTTGTTTTCAACTAGTAACACATCAAAGAAATAATAATTCTGCACGAGGACTGTGGCGGAATGATGAATGGGGTGGACAGCTGGATCACAACGGAGCAATGGAGTGAGAGAGAGAGAAAGAGAGAGAGAGACAGAGAGGGAGGGGGGCTGAGTGAGAGAGAGAGAGAGCGAGAACAACTGGAAAATCAACAAACAAACATTTCATCGGTCACTGAAACAGTTTGCATGCTGTTTTCATGCACAAAACTAGCTGAAATAGACACTCCAGATAGCAGATTATATGTGTGACTGAGAAAACAAGATGAATTGAAAGGAACGGTCCAGCAGATGTCCTTATAGCGGAAAGTGTTGGCACCATTCTTTGAAATGATGGAATTCACTGCTTCATTTAGCCTCATAAATACAGTTTAGTTAGTTAACCATAGTGATTTATTATATATTTTCAGAGCCGTTTGAGCAATAATTTAGCAACCAGCTGAGCTATAAAAAGTATTTTGAATATTCAGAAGAAATGTAATCTTTACTTTTTAAGTTGAGTAAATGGAAAGGCTGAATTGTCAATTTCACTTCTGACTACCTTACCAACTAATAAAACAGAAATTTCACTTCTGTAGAAATATGATTTACATTTAGTTTGGTGGAAGTTGTAGGGTTTTCTGCAGACATCAGCTGAAAGTAACCAATATATTTGCATAGCTGAAGATTCTCACACTATTACAACTAATACAACATTATTTCATAGTGTGGGATTCAAAGTTTATTCAGAAGTGTAATACTGCATCAAATGGGTTCTGTTTTCAACAGAATAGAAAACTGGTGTCCTATATTTTGTTTCATGAAAGATTGATTGAGAGACTGATGTTTTTTAATGCTTTATAGTGAGGACCTCTTTCAGTACCCAGGAGTTTAGGTCTTTTAGCATTTTTAAATGCCTGTAAAAAAGTGCTGTGGAGTCCAAATCAAATCAAATAGGAAAGCACATTAGGAGTTGGAAGTGAAATAGGCCACTCTCAGCGATGCTTTTACCGTGGCAGCTGTCTGGCCATATATCTACACATAAACCTACACACAGCAGAGCTGAAATATATTTTATAGGCCCCTAAACCTCTTGTTAGGATGATTACAAATCATCAAGCTGTTGTTGACGTAGGCTACAGTATTTCAGAATTGTGAATATATCAAGGACATTCGCACAAGACAAAATATTTTCCATTCTCCCTTTGCTTGGGTCAGTCGTCTTTCCAGAAAGGAAAGGCTCATAACTATAATGTAATTGTCAAAATAGAAAAAAGAAACAAGTACATTCGGCAAAACACACTGAGACTAAAATGTGAACAGGTGACGGTTTTTACTTCAGGCTTTTTTTAAAAACCATTTCATATTGATGAATTAGGAGAATTTCCTATCATTACCATAGTGTTACAGAGATGACATAAATGCCATATCCAGTTACCTCTCTCCATCTGTACGTCTCCTGCTCAGCCCTCATAACGCTCAGTTAGGGATCTCACATAGGTAATAACCATAACAACAAAGGACATACAATTACCATAAGTACTATCATCACCATCCTCATAATCATGACCATCATCATCATCATCATACAATTATAATTACAGTCCCAGCCAAACAGTGCACCATTCTGTCGCTTTATTCACACTGTAGTCAAGCAGTATTGGAAAAACACATTTATTTGAGACACCATTAGGCATGGCAAATTATTAATAACTGCTGTTATACCTTTCATTTTGTTGACTTTGTCTCCCTTTTTCTCTTTATAATTTATACTCCTCTATGTCTACACACAATGTGTTTTGTACCACTTTTTATCAATATCCCTTTTTATTATTTTTCTCTCCCCCACACACACTCTCTCTCTTGTTCTACCCTCTCTCGCTCTCCCTCCATAGTGATTGATGGAGTTAGGCGACAGAGCAACGTGTGGCCACCAGTCCGAGACAGCCTGTTTCTCAGCATTCACTGAAAGAGAGAGAGGAAGAGAAAGAGGGGAAGGGAGGGAAGAAGAGAGAGTGGGGGGAGAGAGATAGAAGACAGAGAGAATGACAGAGAGAGAGAGAGAGAGAGAGAGAGAGAGAGAGAGGGAGGAGAGAGAGGGGGAGGAGAGAGAGCGAGGGGGGAGAGAAAGAGGAGAGAGAGGGGGGGGAAGAGAGAGAGAGAGAGAGAGAGAGAGGGAGGGACAGAAAAAGGAAGGGAGGGGAGGATGGGAAGGAAGGGAGAGAGAGAGGAAGGGAGGAAGGGAGAGAGAGAGGGAGGGAGTGGGAGCGTGGAGTGTATGAGGGAGAGGGGAGCTCAGCTGAAAGCCGCAGACTTAATTCTATGCATCATTAAGCAGTCTCACTCAATGCAACATCCCCTATACATCATCCACGCTCAGTAAACACAACAATGACATTACATTAGCAACTGCAAATGAATTTTCTTTTAAGAGGGAAATTGAGAATACTCTCTTTTTTCCCTCACTCCCGCTCTCTCACACACACACAGACTGTCTGTTTGTGTGAGACGCTCGCAAAAGTCAAACCCAAGCCATTAAAACAGGAAGATATTCAAACAAAACAAAAACACAAACAATATCCCCTGCCTCTCTCTCTTTCTATCTCCGTCTCTTTCTCATTCTCTCACAGAGAATGACAGAGATTCAAATGTACACACACCACTCTGTTATAGGATCTTTAAGCATATATTTGTAAATGTCTAACTGTCATAATTTCATATGGATATTAATGTACTTTTAATTTCGCATGAAGGAAATATGAAATATATTTTGGTTTGTAGAGAGGGTTGTTCTTATTGCACATATTGCGTTTTTGGGGACAACATCAGTTATCTAAAAAACATATTATATAGATTCCTTCCCTATCATAAATATGCCTTTTAATATGTTCGGTTATTTTCTGTTTTCTATAACAAATAACTTTACTTTTGCATACCTTTAAATCTTCCAATTATTTTGTTCTGCAGAAATATTTTCAGTCATTGTGAGAATTCTCATTGTGAGAAATCTGTGTAGCCTAAATAACACACTCCAGTCACTATTCAGGCCTAAGACAATGTGAGTGGCATAAATTATCAGGCTAATCAAATGAATAATTATGTTTTTATTGCACACATTATGTATTTTTCTCCAAGTAATCAGCCTTTGAAGTCTAGGAAATCCATTAAAGCCATGCAATAGATCATCTCATCTGGCCGGCATGTATGTATATCGCCAGGCTCATTTAACAACATTGAGTCTGTTACAGTAAAGTAACCCCCCGGATTGAGTCAAATGTAAAAATCCATTCCTTTCATGCATCTGTGAAGAGCTGTCATTGTGTGCTGTAATGACGGATGACGCCAGCTCTCACTTTCAGCGAGAGGTGATAAAAAGTCAAATTATGACTGCTGGGGAGACAGGTGGGGATGCACGGACACAGAGACAGGGAATTGGAAAAGATCCGTCAAGAGATAAGGGCAATCAGTCAATAAGGAAAGTATTTCTTCATGTGAGCGATGGAAAGTGTTATTCTCTGGGTGCAGTCTGGAGTCAGGGGTTAGCGAGGGGTCAAGAACATGACCTTTGACCTGGCCCTAGCTGAGGCAGCAGGCTACTAGACTGCTCCAAAAACCTAAAGTCTCCACAGTCTGTTTTTGTTATATTGCACAATATTGGTTTCAAATTAACCTAATTGTAATGTAATTTGTATTGTGGAATATATGATTATTTGCAGCAACTGATCATTATATAATAGTAATGGCACATGATAACAAGCACATTAAAGGCTGGATGAAATAATAGCCCAGAAGTGAATGAAGAAAACACAATTTTCATATAAAAATGTTGCATAAAACCCATGCAGTGTTGAACACTGTGTTCCATCCATTGTATTGGTATTCAAGAGACTCCCTTACTGAAACAGTGTGGAGAAATGACATCCCATGGCACTCTGACAGCAAACAGAACTGTACTGCATGTCTACTCTTGTACTGCATCTGTAACAGAAGGTTCCTAATGTCACAGTGGAAATATGACTCTGACTGAGCAGACTACTACTATCTCTCTCTCTCTCTGCTATATATATGTCTCTGTCTCGTCACTATCAAACAGAACGAGGCCCCCTGCCAAGATGGCCTTAGTGGTGACCTCATGGCTTTGGTCTGGGTTTGACCCCCACTGAGGTGTGAGGACAGCCTCTACCCCTAACGGATGGAGCTCCAGCCATTTTAATGTCCCCATCCCTGGCCCTTTATGGCCTCTGCCTTGATTACATTGTGGCCCTTATTGGCCCCCAAATCCATGTCCTGGAGTGCGGCAGAGTGCCTCCAGAGCTGTTATGGCTCCAGAGAGAGAGAGAGACAGACACACACATCAAAGTGGCTATGGGAGGAATGCCGACATTTGTTTGTTTTATCATCCAGCATTCTGCTGCTTAATCAAAAAGGATGGGCCGGGAACGAGGCGCTGAGCACTCCGATGGCCAAACAAACCCTCCTCGCTGCTGTAAATGTATCTGCTGGTCAGATAGGGCAGATTAATCTCAGTCTCAACACGGTGGGATATGTGGGTGGTTTTAGAACGGGAGTAAAGGGGGACCTTGCTTGATATAATAACACATTGCAGGTGCAGGACAGAGGACTGAAAGGCCTTTGAACATTTCATTTCTATTAATGTCATATTCCTCGTCATCATAATCCTTATCATAAGAGCCACTGATCCTAAGGTATACTATGCTATAGGCCTGTGGCTTAGTTACAAAGACTGTGTGACACACAACACTTTAATTAAGTCAGAGGATATCTCTCTCTTTACCCCCCTGGTCAATCTGTCTTTGTGTCTTTCGTATCCCCTGTGTGGGAGGCCGGTGTGCTGGGGTGAGAAGCTGGGAAAGTCCCATGATTTATGGCCTACTGCAGGCCTGACTGCCTCTCTCCTCAATGAGGTTAGCAGTGGAGGTAACGAGGGTTGATTGCTTCACTCTATTCTCTTATTTGTGAAATCCTATATTGTTCATTGGGATTTATTGTCGCTCGCATCCTTTCCACTTTGCAATCTGATTAACATCATGTTCGGGAAAGGGGAAAATGTTTTTACCATTACGCGTCTATATGTAATTGAGTGCATTTTATTAGTTTGATTATTACATTGTGGAGATCAGATGTTAATAATTAAGCAATGCAAAGAAAAAGAGAGGTTATGGAGATTTTATCACCTGTCTCACATGGTCGACCTTAATTTTCCTGTTCTATTTTTTTCACCTTTAGAAGAACGCTACATACACGGAGTGTACAAAACATTAGGAACACATGCTCCTTCCATGACATAGACTGACCAGGTGAATCCAGGTGAAAGCTATGATCCCTTATTGATGTCACCTGTTAAATCCACTTCATTCAGTGTAGATGAAGGGACAATTGAGACAATTGAGACATGGATTGTGCATGTGTGCCATTCAGAGGGTGAATGGGCAAGACAAAAGATTTAAGTGCCTTTGAACGGGGTATGGTAGTAGGTGCCAGGCGCACCGGTTTGAGTGTGTCAAGAACTGCAACGCTGCTGGGTTTTTCACGCTTAACAGTTTCCTGTGTGTATCAAGAATGGTCCATCACCTAAAAGGACACAACTGTGGACTGTGGGAAGCAACATGGGCCAGCATCCCTGTGGAACGCTTTCGACACCTTGTAGAGTCCATGCCCCAAGGAATTGAAGCTGTTCTGAGGGCAAAAGGAGGTGTAACTCATTATTAGGAAGGTGTTCCTAATGTTTTGTACACTCAGTGTAGATCCTCATAAAACTATAAAAGCATATTTATAGACTGGAACAAACCCAAGAGCTAAACGTGGGATTCTTTATACATTCTTAAATGTATCTCCTTCTAGATTTCCTCATTCTGTAGAAAGATATTTGTTTTTTTTGTTGATCCATTTCATAAATACATGTATCTTTACATTAAATGTTTCTATGCTTAGGTAGAGTAATGGCCACTATTTCTTTCAAGCGTACCAAAGCAGCAAACCACTGTGAATATGGATGGATCACACTTGTGCATGGTCTACAAAATTCTCCATGCCTCCATGTTGAATCACCTTGAGGTCCAGTTGAATACTCCTGCTCTTGTTTTGCCTCAGATGGAGGATCAACAGACACTGGGTTATTAAAGTCAGCCAAGCTTACATGGAGAGCAGGGCAAACCGCAGAATATTGTGACTCAAGGCCAGAGGAGGTTTGTTTTTATCATGGCAAAGCACCCAAATCATGTTGGTATGAAGAGGGCTATATAAATGCAAATTGTATTGGAGATCTATTGGAGTCCTGGAAAAAGGTTGTATGTTAATGCCCTATAACACAACAGTGGAGCACTCAGCCCAGTCAGATTAGTGTGGGCTACGTTTTTAAAAGACAGAATAGAATTTAAAAAAATGCAATTGCCTTGTGGTAAATCATAAACAAGGTGACCACCTCCCGAGTGGCGCAGTGGTCTAAGGCACTGCATCGCAGTGCTAGCTGTGCCACTAGAGATCCTGGTTCGAAACCAGGCTCTGTCGTAGCCGGCCTCGACCGGGAGACCCAAGGGGCGGTGCACAATTGGCCCAGCGTCGTCCAGGGTAGGGGAGGGAATGGCCGGCAGGGATGTAGCTCAGTTGGTAGAGCATGGCGTTTGCAACGCCAGGGTTGTGGGTTCGATTCCCATGGGGGGCCAGTATGAAAAAAATAAATAAAAAATAATGTATACAATCTGGATAAGAGCGTCTGCTAAATGACTAAAATGTGAGAACTTCAGTAATTAAATGGTTGAGGTATTCTATGTGTTTTATTGTATATGCAAGAGAGATTGTTGTAAATGCTCCAGTGTCAGAGATTGTTGGTGCAGTTCATGGTATTTCCTTTACTAAGGGAAGAACTCTCATGCATACAATGTGATCGTATTCAAATTCTAAGATATGAAATCCAGAAATCATCATAGTTATGTTTCGTAGTCATTTTGGGCTTTTATTGTAGTGGTGCAGATTATCTAGTCTAGATCAGTAGTCCAGTCAGATGGGGGTGGGAAAGAAGGGAAAGGTTAACATTTTCAATAAATGATTTCTTGCTTTGCTTGTTTGTGTCCTAAAGGATACTGAATAATGACTTTATTTGACCCTGTAAAATAAATACCTGATATAGATTGATTAATTAAGTCCATAACATAAACTGATCACATATACATGTTAAAATGTATGTTGTTGAAGAACAGTACAAGATGTATCCAACGAGTGTGGATCTGTGAGTGCTGTTCACAAGCATTATGTCATGGAGATCAATAGTAGAGAAATGGTGCCCTCTAGTTATTTTCTAGGAGAAACATAGGCATTCCTGTCTGACATTCTGTGCTTGGGCATTACTGATACACAGCAGGATATTTCCCTGACCCATTGGTACGAAGGAGATAGTTTCAATCACATACACACAACAAAGTATTCAGCTGTTTATTCTTAAAAAAACTACTTTCAGAATGTAGACATCTTCATAAGAAGCTTCACGACTATTACAAAAAGGTGCCAACATTAAGTACACAGAAATGACAGTTGAGTAATAACTGAATAATTCCCATTTTTAGATAATAACATATATACAGTATATACAACTCAAGAAGCATTAATAAAATGCTGGTTATGTCAACAATATAGAATGCTTCTCTTTAAAGTATTTACTCTATTGCAACTGACCCATGATCTATTTAAAGATCACAATACTGTAAAACAATATTATGACCAAGTCAAAAGCTTTGATAATGAACACCACTCCACCTTTCACCTCCTACCCTTTGTTTGAGTCTTTGGGAATAAGTACGCCCCTGGTCTCACTTCTTACGAACTGCTATGTTCTTGCACACCCATGTCATGCCATCCTATAAAGTGAGGAAGTAAACAGACTTATAGTGTTCAACATTAGAGTGCAATCAGTGTCTGTGAGGATCTCAAAATATACATATACTTACAAAGCATGTAGAGGTCTGTTTTATCATAGGTACACTTCAACTGTGAGAGACAGAATCTAAAACAAAAATCCAGAAAATCACATTGTATGATTTTTAAGTAATTCATTTGCATTTTATTGCATGACATAAGTATTTGATCACCTACCAACCAGTAAGAATTCCGGCTCTCACAGACCTGTTAGTTTTTCTTTAAGAAGCCTTCCTGTTCTCCACTCATTACCTGTATTAACTGCACCTGTTTGAACTCGTTACCTGTATAAAAGACACCTGTCCACACACTCAATCAAACAGACTCCAACCTCTCCACAATGGCCAAGACCAGAGAGCTGTGTAAGGACATCAGAGATACAACTGTAGACCTGCACAAGGCTGGGATGGGCTACATGACAATAGGCAAGCAGCTTGGTGAGAAGGCAACAACTGTTGGCGCAATTATTAGAAAATGGAAGAAGTTCAAGATGACGGTCAATCACCCTCGGGTCTGGGACTCCATGCAAGATCTCACCTCGTGGGGCATCAATGATCATGAGGAAGGTGAGGGATCAGCCCAGAACTACACGGCAGGACCTGGTCAATGACCTAAAGAGAGCTGGGACCACAGTCTCAAAGAAAACCATTAGTAACACACTACGCCGTCATGGATTAAAATCCTGCAGCGCACGCAAGGTCCCCCTGCTCAAGCCAGCGCATGTCCAGGCCCATCTGAAGTTTGCCAATGACCATCTGGATGATCCAGAGGAGGAATGGGAGAAGGTAATGTGGTCTGATGAGACAAAAATAGAGCTTTTTGGTCTAAACTCCACTCGCCGTGTTTGGAGGAAGAAGAAGGATGAGTACAACCCCAAGAACACCATCCCAACCGTGAAGCATGGAGGTGGAAACATCATTCTTTGGGGATGCTTTTCTGCAAAGGGGACAGGACGACTGCACCGTATTGAGGGGAGGATGGATGGGGCCATGTATCGTGAGATCTTGGCCAACAACCTCCTTCCCTTAGTAAGAGCATTGAAGATTGGTCGTGGCTGGGTCTTCCAGCATGTCAACGACCCGAAACACACAGCCAGAGCAACTAAGGAGTGGCTCCGTAAGAAGCATCTCAAGGTCCTGGAGTGGCCTAGCCAGTCTCCAGACCTGAACCCAATAGAAAATCTTTGGAGGGAGCTGAAAGTCTGTATTGCCCAGCGACAGCCCCGAAACCTGAAGGATCTGGAGAAGGTCTGTATGGAGGAGTGGGCCAAAATCCCTGCTGCAGTGTGTGCAAACCTGGTCAAGACCTACAGGAAACGTATGATCTCTGTAACAAAGGTTTCTGTACCAAATATTAAGTTCTGCTTTTCTGATGTATCAAATACTTATGTCATGCTATAAAATGCAAATTAATTACTTAAAAATCATACAATGTGATTTTCTGGATTTTAGATTCCGTCTCTCACAGTTGACGTGTACATATGATAAAAATTACAGACCTCTACATGCTTTGTAAGTAGGAAAACCTGCAAAATCGGCAGTGTATCAAATACTTGTTCTCCCCACTGTATGTGTGTACTGTGTTGTGTGCAAATGTAATGTATGGGCAGTTCGTGTGGAGATATGTGTGTTTTGCTAAAAAAGCACACATATCTGTGCTCTCTCTGCGGTGACTGCAGAGCAGGATCTGCCATACCCGGTCTCTGATGGTGTGCAGGTTGAGGCCCTCAGCCAGCTATGACACAAGGGCTGCTGTCATCAGATCCTGCTTGTTGGCAAATATCAACAGTGGCACCATGCTCAACTTCTCTTTTTTAAATATTTAACCTTTATTTAACCAGGTAAGCCAGTTGAGAACAAGTTCTCATTTACAACTGCGACCTGGCCAAGATAAAGCAAAGCAGTGCGATAAAAACAACAACACAGAGTTACATATGGGGTAAAACAAAACATAAAGTCAAAAATACAACAGAAAATATATATACAGTGTGTGCAAATGTGGCAAGTTATGGAGGTAAGGCAATAAATAGGCTATAGTGCAAAATAATTACAATTAGTATTAACACTGGAATGATAGATGTGCAAGAGATGATGTGCAAATAGAGATACTGGGGTGCAAATGAGCAAATGAGGGGGGCATGGGCAAGTTGCAGCGGAGGGTGCAGAGCTGGTGGCCGGGGTAGTGGTATCCAGGTGGAAAGCATGGCCAGCCGTAGCAAAATGCTTTTAGAAATTCTCGATTATTGTAGATTTATCGGTGGTGATAGTGTTTCCTAGCCTTAGTGCAGTGGGCAGCTGGGAGGAGGTGCTCTTATTCTCCATGGACTTTACAGTGTCCCAAAACTTTTTGGAGTTAGTGCTACAGGATGCAAATTTCTGTTTGAAAAAGTTAGCCTTTGCTTTCCTAACTGCTTGTGTATATTAGTTCCTGACTTCCCTGAAAAGTTGCATATCGCGGGGGCTGTTCGATGCTAATGCAGTACGCCACAGGATGTTTTTGTGCTGGTCAAGGGCAGTCAAGTCTGAGGAGAACCAGGGGCTGTATCTGTTCTTAGTTCTGAATTTTTTGAATGGGGCATGCTTATTTAAGATTGAGAGGAAAGCACTTTTAAAGAACAACCAGGCATCCTCTACTGACGGAATGAGGTCAATATCCATCCAGGATACAAGGGCCAGGTCAATTAGAAAGGCCTGCTCGCTAAAGTGTTTTAGGGAGCGTTTGACAGTGATGAGGGGTGGTCGTTTGACCCCGGACCCATTACGGACGCAGGCAATAAGGCAGTGATCGCTGAGATCCTGGTTTAAGACAGCGGAGGTGTATTTAGAGGGTAAATTTGTCAGGATGATATCTATGAGGGTGCCCATGTTTACAGATTTAGGGTTGTACCTGGTAGGTTCGTTGATAATTTTTGTGAGATTGAGGGCATCTAGTTTAGATTGTAGGTTGGCCGGGGTGTTAAGCATATCCCCGTTTAGGTCACCAAGCAGTACGAACTCTGAGGATAGATGGGGGGCAATTAGTTCACATATGGTGTCAAGGGCACAGCTCTGGGCTGAGGGGGGTCTGTAGCAAGCGGCAACAGTGAGAGACTTATTTCTGGAAAGGTGGATTTTTAGAAGTAGAAGCTCAAACTGTTTGGGCACAGACCAGGATAGTACGATAGAGCTCTGCAGGCTATCTCTACAGTAGATTGCAACCCCACCCCCTTTAGCAGTTCTGTCGAGACGGAAAATGTTGTAGTTGGGGATGGAAATGTCTGAATTTTTGGTGGCCTTCCTAAGCCAGGATTCAGACACTGCTAGGACATCAGGGTTGGCGGAGTGTGCTAACGCAGTGAATAACTCAAACTTAGGGAGAAGGCTTCAGATGTTAACGTGCAAGAAACCAATGCTTTTACGGTTACAGAAGTCAACAAATGATAACGCCTGGGGAGGAGTGATACTGGGGGCTACAGGGCCTGTGTTAACCTCTACATCACCAGAGGAACAGAGGAGGAGTAGAATAAGGATACGGCTAAAGGCTTTAAGTACTGGTCTTCTAGTGTGTTGGGTACAGAGAAAAAAAGGGGCAGGTTTCCGGGCGTTGTAGTATAGATTCAGGGCATTATGTACAGAAAAGGATATGGAAGGATATGAGTACAGTGGAGGTAAACCCAAGCGTTGGGTAACGATGAAAGAGATAGCATCACTGGAGGCACCGATTGAGTCGGTCTCTGCGTGTATGGGTGATGGGACAAAGGAGCTATCTATGGCAGGTTGAGCTGGGCTGGGGGATCTACAGTGAAATAGTACAATAAGAAATAACCGAAACAGCAATAAGCAAGGCATATTGAAATGGGAGAGAGGCATAAAGCAATCACAGGTGTTATTCGAGAGCTAAGACAACAGCTGGTATGGCGACAAAGTTTGGGCTGAGGCTAAACATAAACAGGATGTAGTACCGTATAACGGAACAGTCCAGCAGGCATCAGCTGTATAGCTGAGTTATCATAAGGTCCGGTGAACAGCAATAGGAGAGTTCGGAGGTAGTTCGGGGGCTGCTATAGCACTAGTGAGCAAGAGGCCATGGCTAGCGTGTGCTAGCGGGCCGGGGCTAGCAGATGGATCTTCGTAGTCGACGTCGTAACGGGAAACCCGTTGTAATCACATCAGACGATTTCGTTGGCAGACCAGTCGTGTTGGATCGGCGTGGCTCCGTGTCAACACTAGAAGGTCCCGTCCGGTTGACAGAGAGGAAGATAGCACCCGGGAGAAGGGCCTGGCTCGCGGCTAGCTTGAGGCTGATTAGCCAACAACAACGTCCATTTGATTGCAGCTATCTAGCTACGATGATCCGGTGTTAAAAGTCCAGTGAATCAGTGATTCCGGCAGAAAAACCGATATGTTCTGGGTCGATAATGCGCTGTGCAGACAGTGCAGACTGGCGGATAATAGTCCAGGCTAGAGCTGGCTGGTAGGTAGTGCAGGCCATGGACAATGGTGAGAAACCGCTAGCGGTGGCTAATGGCAAGTAGCTAGTTAGCTGGCTACTCCCGTCCGGTAGACAGAGGGGTAGATAGCCAGGATATGGGCCTGGCTCAAGGCTAACTGGTGCTTGCTTCAGGGGCAGTGGTGATTAGCCAAACAGCAACATCCAATTCGGTTGCGGCTAGCTAGTTGCGATCCGGTGTTAATGTCCAGTGATTCAGTTATTCCGGCAGAAAATCTGATGTTCTGGGTGAAAACCGCTAACGGTGGCTAATAGCAAGTAGCTAGTTAGCTGGCTAGCTGGTATCAACTGGAGATTCTAGATAAAAGGTAAGTCAATAATAGAATCCGTTCCACATTGAGTGAGGCGGGTTGTTGGAAAGTATATTTTGTAGAAGGATGAAAAGTGTGATAGGGAAATATGTAAGAAAAATACAAAAAACTGGCTATTTACACAGACACACAACAAAGAACACGACCGCACTGCTATGCCATTTTGGATTGTGTGTGTGTGTGTGGGGGGGGGGGGAGATGGAAAGAGCCCTGCAGTGCAACACACACGAGGTCAGGTGACATCATTACAAACAACACAAGTTGGTACTTAGGTTATAGATATGTAATGAGATAATTAGAACCTAGACAACGAGGCATTATGTTCAAACATAATTAACAGCAGGTGGTCCAGCTCCAAACCACTTCTGTTTTGTTAACAGGGTTACCTGAAAGCACGTTATTGCATAACAGAGACAACACACCAGAGCAGAAACAATGCAAGGCCAGGTGCCACGGGCAACCTCGGCCAATCACGACACGCCCTGGTGTGATTAGGATTGGCACAGATTAATCCAGAAGAGCCCGAGCTCCGAGTGCATGAGGCAAGAAGCAATAAGAGCACAGACTTAGCTGTTAGCCTCTTGCCATGGCCTACATTCACAGGGGCCTTTGATTGGACAGCTAGGGTCAGACAAGTGCACAGCAAGAAGATTATTCTATTGGTCTGACTGTAAAAATGAGGGATGCTTATGAGGTCTACTTATACACTGATGTCACTGTACTTTTTGAGCCAGCCAACTAAAAAGACAGCAGATTATCTAGCCACATCCTTGTGACATAGCTAATGTCACAATTGCTGTAGCTTACATACCTGAGCAGGCAACAATAATTAGGACTAGCTAAGTAAATTGAGAGACCACAGGTGACTCTCTGTAGTCAGGTAAGAGACTAGGGTACCTTATTATTGCAGGAATCAGATTAAGCCATACTTATTGTTTTAGATAGCTGATTGCCAATCACAAGGTAAAAACGTGTCCATAACATTTGAAACATTGTTCTTAGCTAGCTAGCTATAGCAAGCCTATGCACCACAGTAGCACGACTGATATGATTGGTTCTGTTCTGACAGTTACAACACAGTAATGAATGATTTGCTTGAATGACAACAGACATGTCCAGCCAGGTACAAACCTTATTGGCAGGTTCAGACTGTAGTTGGCTAACGTTAGCAGTTAAGTACTGCGCTAGCTAACGTTAACGTTAGCTGCGTCACACTTACTTAGGGATAACTGACTACTTTTTTTGTATTTATTTTTAATTATGAACAATAACACAAATACAAAAACAGAACTATACAGACAAGTGTACATACACTTAACCTAGACAGGGATATTACATGTCGAAATAAATGTTCCATTTGTCAAAAAGTTTTATGGTACGAATTGCTTTTTTGTTTTTACATTTACTGATAATTTCAAAATAATGTTTCAGTTCTATCTTAATGGGATAACTGACTACTCTCTCACCCATACCAATACAATATTGTATACTACATTACCAAAATTATGTGGACACCTGCTCGTCGAACATCTCATTCCAAACTCATGGGCATTAATATGGAGTTGGTCCCCCCTTTGCTGCTATAACAGCCTCCACTCTTCTGGGAAGGCTTGCAACTAGATGTTGGAACATCGCTGCAGGGACTTGCTTCCATTCAGCCACAAGAGCATTAGTGAGGTTGGGCACTGACGTTGTGTGATTAGGCCTGGCTCACAGTCGGCGATCCAATTCATCCCAAAGGTGTTTGATGGGGTTGTGGTCAGGGCTCTGCACAGGCCAGTCAAGCTCTTCCACACCATTTCTGTATGGAACTCGCTTTGTGCACAGGGGCATTGTCATGCTGAAACAGGAAAGGGCCTTCCCCAAACTGTTGCCACAAAGTTAGAAGCACAAAATTGTCTAGAATGTCATTGTATGCTGTAGTGTTAAGATTTCCCTTCACTGGAACTAAGGGGACTAGCCCAAACCATGAAAAACTGCCCCAGACCATTATTTCTCCACCAAACGTTACAGTTGGCACTATGCATTTGGGGCTTCTAGCGTTCTCCTGGCATCCACCAAACACAGATTAGTCAGTCAGACTGCAAGATAGTGAAGCGTGATTCATCACGCCAGAGAACGCGTTTCTACTGCTCCAGAGTCCAATGGCGGCGAGCTTTACAACCCCCCAGCTGACGCTTGGTATTGCGCATGGTGATCTTAGGCTTGTGTGCAGCTGCTCGGCCATGGAAACCCATTTCATGAAGCTCCTGCTGAACAGTTCTTGTGCTGACGTTGCTTCCAGAGGCAGTTTGGAACTCGGTAGTGAGTGTTGCAACCAAGGACAGCACTCAGTGGTCCTGTTCTGTGAGCTTGTGTGGCCTACCACTTCGCGGCTGAGCCGTTGTTGCTTCTAGATGTTTCCACTTCACATTAACAGCACTTACAGTTGACCGGGGAAGCTCTAGCAGGGCAGAAATCTGACGAACTGACTTGTTGGAAAGGTGGCATCCTATGATGGCGCCACATTGAAAGTCACTGAGCTCTTCAATAAGGCCATTTTACTGGTGTACTTGTCGAATTTCAGCATTTAGCTAGACATACAGCTCCATTTCAACTCTTTGTTTATAATATTGCAGATGATATTGCAGGCTACTTACCATGGTTTGCTCAGCTAATGGCTCCTTTTCAGGCTATGTGGATTAGCTAGCAAAGTAGCTACAGTAGTAGCATCTGACTGAATTAATTATTCGAACAGCTGTGAAACTCTCCGTAGTTACCACAGTCAAAGTTAAAATAGGCTATATCGTAAAATGGTCTTCATTTAAGGTTAGGCATAAGGTTAGCAGTGTGGTTAAGGTTAGGGTTAAAATATTCGGATAGATTTTAGAAATAAACGGGGTTTATGACTTTGTGGCTGGGGTAACTAGTGACGACCTCTCCGTAGCTTTGGTAGCCGTGACGTCAACATAAAGCACAACCCTGGCCATTCTTTGACCGGGCGTAGCCACTTTGAGCCATTTTTACATTTTAGTCATTTAGCAGACGCTCTTATCCAGAGCGACTTACAGTTAGTGCGTGCATACATTCTCATACTGGCCCCCCGTGGGAATCGAACCCACAACCCTGGCGTTGCAAGCGCCATGCTCTACCAACTGAGCTACACCCCCATCATAACCCCACAATGAATGATCGATTGTGTGCAAAACATTTATATTTGCGATTATTTCAGTTTTTCTAATTAAAATCTATGGAAATACTACGAAATGCCAATGTTAATAAATGATCATAATTTCCTGTGGCTTATCTCACTCAGACAAAAGGTCTACAGGTAACGTGCTCTTAGCTATAATTTGAGACTTTTTCCATAGTAAGTATTTACTATTAGCTATTCTTTTTCTTGTCTGAGTGAGATGAACGTTACTACAGTACTAGCAAATATATTGTTTTATAAATATCTCAAGATAGACCACAGCCTATCGTTTCCAATATGAGCAAATGAATCATAGTGGGCAGAACAAGCAAGGAGGTGGCAGAGCCAAGCACGAGCTAGTGAGATCCTATTGGCGTGTTCTAGCAAGTATTTGCATATTTCCGTTAGGGAACGCCTACTCTGTGAAGTGCGCGTGGGCAATAACTACATTTTTAAATACTTTGGCAAATGGTAAAGTCTACAAAACTTAGTCCACTCTGTTAGTAACATATTTTAGTTTTGGGAACAGAAAACTGTATTGAGATCAAATGTTTAATCGATGTTTAATCTTCTCCCACTGCCGGCCACTGGGCTTCCTTTCGTCACCATATTTGGTGGTGAGTGGAAACGCCAACCGGATGCTTCAGATTGAAACATCTGGCTCATTGTTCTATCTGTGGTACCAGTTTAAATTGTATCAGCTGCACAAAAGTAATACTTATCCAGTTGGTGTTGTATGACACAACACCGCCCTCAAGTGGCTGGTAACAAAATATAACTATTCTGTTCTGGTTGAGAATCAGAACGCCTTCCGACAGGGACAAAATATGTCTCGCACGTAACGGTTTGAATTAGCTGTTCAAGTTCTGGAACAACTGCTATATGATTCCCGTCGTGTTCTCGGCCAACAACGGGGAAATATGCCACAGAAAACACTGGGATCCATTGTAGGTCTGCTTTGCACCGGGACCTGGTTGGTACAGGTAAGCTGCAGTTTGCTTTCATAGCGCTGTAGGCGCTTTCAACCAAGACCGTGGATCGCAGCTGGAAGTAGGCCTTCTATTGTGCGTTTTTGTTTCCCCACAAAGGAACTTGGGCATGGCTCGCTAGCAACTCCAACTTTGCATGACGTCAGTTTGGACAAATCGAGTGTTTCTTGATATAGTTACACAATGTTTATAACTTGAAATACATATACGATCTTATCCGAAATCTTACCAACAACACCCTTTAAGACTAGCTGATAAACTAGCCACAGCTAAATAGCTCGTTAGCTAACGCTTGCAAACATTTGTAGACAATACGGCGATATAATTGATCTGTTATACTGTAAGTGGCCACAATTTGAAGTATACAATAAAAAAAATAAACACTTCAATAGCTGGTTGTTAACTACCACCAGTAAACAAACATAGCTAGCTAGCATGCTAAATTACCAGTTAGCTGGCTAACTTTGTAGCTAACGTTAACTAAATGCGTTTTTCCTGTTATTTATTTGTTGGCAGTGATGCATAGCTTGCTGTTACCGTTAGCTACTGGCCACACACCTGTTGTTGATTAGCTAGCTTACCTCAGTAGTACCTAGTTAAAAAGGTAACGTTAGTTAACTAACCTTCTTTAAAACTACTTTGTGAGGGCATTTGGTAGCTTCTACGATGACATGGTTGTATAATCATGAGATGTCACTTAGCTAGCTACCTATTTTGATTTTCAAAACATTGAATGCGCTTACAATTTTCATCCCCAGTGAAAGTATGTCTGTGCCTGCATGCTTTCTACAGTGTTTTGTGCAGTAAATGCCAATGTGAAGTTATGTCAAACAGTTGTGCGTGCGTGTATGCATAATACATAGCTTTTCTCATATTTGTGTTGTGTGAGATGTCACTGAATAACATGCCTGTGTGTATGTTTGTGTTTAGGGAAAGGAGTTCTGTTTTGGAGTGAACAATGAGCAATACCGGTGTGAGATGGGCTACTGCTGCGGGGAGACCGAGTGCTGCACTTACTACTATGAGCTGTGGTGTATGTTCATTGTCCTCTATTCTCTCCTCTCTTTTTCTGGCACCACTCAGTCCCTATTTCCTCCCCCGTTCCCATATTTATTTTCTGACGATTTTTCCATTACTTATTCTTCATGATAGGAATCTCTGAATTTGTCACTTTGTTTAATTGAGTCACTAATTTGACAGTTAATCATGTTTTGGTGCTGAAATCAATAACGTTAAACCTAATTAGCATAGGTCAAAAGGAGTCGATGGAGAATGTAACTATGTGATTGTTTTGTGCAAGTGTAATAGATGTTAATCCTACTCTCCTTGCTTTGTGTTTAGTTTAATAAATCACCCCAGCCAGTGGTCCCAGTTGATCGTTATTTATTATCTGTGATTAAATAGGAAACGGCATGTTAGTTGTGTAGGGCTTAATGATGTTGATGGCTGTCTGGTAAGATCTGTAGCATGAAAACAACTGTTAGCAGTGAGCTTATGTGACCATTACATTGGTGCATGCTAGCTAACACTCTTATACAGCAATCATATACCAAAGCACATCCCAGGAAGCTCCTCAATCCCTAACAGGTACCATATACCCACACATGTATAAATCAGGAATGTACAGCAAACTTGTACGCATTTAAAAATAGAATACAGTATTCAGAACGTGACCTACCCTTTGCATCACATTTTCATACTGGGGAGACCTAACGTTCTCAATCTTCCCCTATCTGCAAGCGGCGCCAATAACAACACGCCTTATTGTCATCGGAATTGAACCAACCAATAAGAGTGCTTGAACATTAAATACACATTTCTTTAGAGGCAAGTGGAAACATAACCAACCCTGTTACACAGGGTTCTGGCTGGTGTGGACCCTCATCATAATGCTGAGTTGCTGCTGTGCCTACCGTCACCGTCGGGTCAAGATGCGGCTGCAGCAGGAACAGCGCCAGCGCGAAATCAGCCTTATGGCCTACCAGGGCGCTTCCAGCTCTTTCATCTCCCCTCCACCCCTCAACTTGAGTGAGTCTTTTAGCTCCCACGGGACACTTATTGCCCCCATCTGCACTGGGCTGGAAGCCTCCAAACCCTACAGCCCTGAAATTACTTCACCACCTGTCCCTCTGAGTTAACTGTTTACAATAACTAGGCCTGGTGGTTGCAGATGGTTCTTAGCAGATTCAGAACCACATCTGACAATGAGTTAATTAGTTAAACACCAGCTAACCCTATCGAGACTGGTAAGATGGTTGACTCCTGTGTTTTTTTTGTATTTACTCCCAGGGTTCTGGACAGACTGCAAGCTTCCTGACTATGAAGAGGTGGTGGGTCATCCCCCGACTCCCCCTCCACCTTACTCCGAGATCCCCCCAGGGACCACCCCTGCCATCCTACTGCCCCCCATCCAATCAGAAGCTGCCGTGGTGCTGGAGCCCCCAATAGAGGACATTCCAAGAGAGGAGCAGGCCTCTAGTTCCTCAGCAGACCAGGAATCTGCGTCTGCGCCCAGCCAATCAGAACGACCGCTGGAGGAGGAGCTGATGACCCGGCGCAGGCATGTGACGGGCGACTCGGGGATCGAGGTGTGTGTGTGCCAACTGGACGAGGGCTCTGGGCCGGAGGAGGACGAGGAGCGGGTGTGTCAGGGGGCCAGGGGGGACTGCTGCTCTGCCTCTGAGCACCACCACAACATCAGACACAAAGAGAGAACCCCTGAGCCTCAGCCCAAGGGCCAGACCGCCAGCACCGGAGACCGCCTGGTCTGAGCTCCACCACCAACCACCCAGAGGCTGCTGCTCCTGCCGGATCTTCGCTTTAGGGAAGGAGACCCAGGAGTGCCCTTGTCATTGTCATCATAACAATAATTCAGACACCACCAGCAAATGAAATGCCCCACAACGACTCACCAAATTAACCAGGTTGTCCTGCTGTTTGACATGCTTGTCAGTTATGATCCATAAAATGACGCCAATGATGACAAAAAGAAAATGTTATTTGAGAAAGATGTTTCATGTGGCTGATGGTTTAATTCTTTAATACCCATGGATGGTCCCTCGTCTGCTTTGTTTAGTTCTTGCCATGGGGATGATGAGAAAATGCCAACTTCTAGAGAGATCTACCAAGTGGTAAGAAGAGGTACTGACGCTGTCACAGAATTGACTACATCTACCCACCCACCCCTGTCCCTCATTCTCCCACCCCACTGTCTGGCCTGGACATTTCCTCTGGTCCTTCTAACATTTCACCTCCGTGGGGACAGGGCAGGATGGCATACCACCACGGTCACCAATCCCCAGACCCCTAGGCTCCAGCACATAGGGGCCAAAACATAAGATAATGCTACCAGACAGTCCTGATCAGGGGATACAAACTGTGACGGATAGAACTCGTTTTGTTTTTGCAGGGGTTTGTGTGTGTACTGTGTAATCTAGGGCACAGCTGCAAAGTGATGTCACCCCTGAGGTCATCTTAGCCTACATCTGGTTTACTTGTGGAGCGACAGCAGGGCTATTTGCATCCAGAGAAGAGGTTGGGAAGGGGAAGTGAAGATGTGCCTGTCTCTTATAGCCTCTCTCTCTGGACTGTCCCAATAGCATCAGACTCCCCTCTACCCGTCCCTCATGTCTCCACCAGTACTCTGGTCAACACTTGGCCAGACTGAAAGGTATTGAATGGACTGGAACGGACGTTTTGATGTGTGATCTCTGGTCTGAGGGGCCAAGTGAACTGAAGACGTGACATTATCCCATCGCTGTGCCTGTAACTTGGTGTCTATAAAAAGCCTTGTGGTGGTCGACCGTGTGTGTGTGTGTGTGTGTCCCAGACCGGTGGTGATATAACGTGGTGTGTGTGTGTGGAGGGGTCAGCAGCATTTTGAAGGACTGACAGTCTCTCACTGAGTGGTAAGGGGTATGTTGTTGGGAATAAAAGTACAAACCAGAGGAGGGTGGGAAGACTAACGGTTCAGCAGTGTAGTACTTTGCCCCTCTATCATTTTCTTGTCTTAGTGTTACTTCTCTAAAAACCTGCTTTAGCTGAGACCACTATAACCCACATGAATGGCAACACCGCTGTTATCCAGGGGCTGCTGTGAGTGTGGTCGTATTTAGCGTATCCTCAGTTTCCTGGCCCCTGGTGTAAGTTAGTGCACTCAACTCACCAGGCTTTAGACCACTTTTATTTAAAGAAATGCACTGGGATCTTGTATAGAGGGCATGAGTAATTAATGTATGTGTCTGCCTGTGTAGCTAGATGTGTGTTCTGATTCGTCGTGTCAGTAACGGTGTGTTTTCTGCACGTGTTTCATATAGTGGACCACTCCCAGGCAATTGGCCCCAAGCTGACAATGACGAGTTGCCGCTGTTTTTACCCAGTAGCAGCCGGAGCCTGATAGTGGCGCTCCTTTTCCGCCACGAGTCCCCTGGCCGTGTGGGGCTCAGACGGAGTGAACCAAGGTTTAAGTATAGACACCATGTATCTAGTTTCATCATTTTATGACTTTGCACTGGGCCTGCAATGTGCTGTTGCATACTCCCTTGGCTTGCAGTGGTGTGAATCCTGTAGAAGCAATGCAACAGATTTGTGTTGGTATTTTCCATTCAGTGGGGGTGGCTTTGCTGTGTGTGCAGTGTTAGTGCAGCTGCACACTCTGTTATGATAAACCAGTGACGTGCGTTGCTTGCCCAGCATGTGTCGAAGCTTAGCTGTAGAATTGGGTGGTGGAGTGAATGTGATTTTTACTCTGCAGTTCCACCTAAAATAAGAAGCACAAAAGTCCAGCTGCTTTGGGTGTGTGTGTTTAAATGGCAGTGATGATAAATGATAGTTTTATTATTTAGGGTATTGATTTGCTTTCATGCAGCACTTACTGATCAAGTAGGTTATGGACTGATGCACTGTTCATTATTTCACTGCTAATGAAAAAGGAAATTGACTCGGACATTAATTTCAACTATCAATCAATAAGTTGTCTGTCTTCAAGCGTGTGAAGTCTTGACACTCTGTAAAAGTAACGCTTGAAAGTCAGAGGTTAGAGTCATGCACTCACAGACTCACCCGCTCATATTAGCACACTAACATGTTTTTGATAAGACACCATAAGCTGCCTTGGTAGGTTGCTAGGGAACAGACATGACATGAGGCTCAAGATGCACCACAACAGAGGGGTATCCTACGAAGCAGGTTTGAGGAGTTTGGTGAACTTGGTGAGTTCAACTCGGGATAACCGGTCATACGAAAGTGGCTCACATAGAGATCCTAGGATTCGAATTCCTAATTCTATGGTGGCTCAACTTTTAGCCAGGTACATTTCTATGGCAATGAATCCTTCAGAACTAACCTGCTCCGGGGTAGGTTAACTCACGGCTAACTCCACTAATCATGAATGAAATGACTGAGCCTTGAGTTGAGGACCAATGAAATCAGATTCCCTCCCTCTTGCAAAGATTGTGTCATCACCTTCATTCGAGGGAGATGACTGATTTTTTAAATGTTATTCATGGTGGTAGTACGGATGAAGCCTGTGCTGTAATGGGAAGCTGGTTAGCTTTAGAAAACCCTGAGTAGATCTAGCTTGCTATCCCTCAGAAGGCATATGAACAGGCTCATTTTAAGTGCTCCTTCTGAGGCATAGGGAAATAAATGCCTTACTGCGGCATGGTGGTCAAATGTTGTTAGGGACAGGTAGACTAAATGTTTTTTGGCTTCTGTGTTTGACGAGTAGGCGATTATATTAAAGACTTGTGCTTTTAAAGAAGGCAAAAATGTTTGAGACCCCCCATGTTTGAAGCATGGCGTGCATTGTTTTTCCTAATAGTCCAGAGGAGTCCTTTATACAAATGGAGTCCGAAGTGTAAAAGTGTCTCGGAGTCTGACGTATCAATCGGCTCAACTTATTCTAGGATGTGGTTATGAGTAGCAGGAAACGTAACAGAGTGAAACCACAAGACAAGATCCTATCATGTTGTAGAAACTGTGGCCTGTAGAATAGGCAACATTTATTTTGTCAGAAAGGTTGTGTATGACATTTAAAATGCCATTGGCTTTTTTCCCTTGATATCTGTGCTTATGTTGATCCGTTTTTTTCCGTTTTTTTCCCATCCCCATTTTTATTTAGTGATCATTGTATTTTTATTTCAAGGATATGATCGAGATAAGTTTGATGTTTGAACTGACCTGAAAGGATGTTGAATTAGTAAATCAGAAGGGGGAAAAAAACGATGTTAAGAAATCCTTTGTTTAGTTTTTCTTGTGATCATATGAGATATGTTTGTTTTTTGAATGTTTGGGGGGGGGAAACGACAAATGTAGATGCTAAAGTGCGTTTATTTTTATGCAAAATAGATAAATGAAGATGAAGAAATTGAGAGGGTGATTAATGTTTTTGAATAAGAAAAATGGGGACCCATAGTTTTTCAGTCCCATTGCTCACTAATTACTGGGCAAGATTATTGCCAAACAAACTCTTGTTTTGGTTTTCACATGTTTACCTAGATAAAGGGCTATCAGTCAGTCATGGACGAACATCCATCCATTCATTCATCTGCTCTGTCATTTCCTCTTACCTACAGTTGCAGACACCGGCGATATCTGAACATAATTCATTGGACATCTTTTCTGTAGTACTCGTGTGAATAATAGGCAATTAAATATTTTTAATTTTAGGCATCTTTTGCCTTTTTTGTTCTTTGTTTGCTTTTGTTTCAATGGTCACAGAGGCGCGTGAAGCTCTTATCCCTCGCTCTATCTCTCTTTCTCAATCCCCCCACCCAGTCCGCTATGGCCCCTCACCGTATACCAGCACAGAGGGCACACAGTAGGATGAGTGTCAGGTTGGGTATGTGGTCCCTGATGAGGTAACTAGCCCCAGGTGTGATAGTGATGGGGGCTTTAGCCATGGCTCATTGCATCCCTCTGGACCATGAGACACCACTTCCCCCCCCGGGGGGCCCGACCATACCGAGCATGGTAACAGAAACTACGTGGCAACCCACACCAATGTTTGTCTTTCTGAGGTGGGGTTTTGCCTCTGCATATATCACCCTTAAGATAGTGCAGGCACAGTGCACAATTATCTTTTGAGATTGTTTGCCTGTACTCTACCTAAACAATTACTGTACTCAACCGACACGTCTTGTCTCACACACATACACTCATACGGTCCTATTGTCATGAATAGCAAACATTCTGTTTTTTTTATGGGCATCTGTATTTGGCATCGATCAGAAATCTAGCATTAGCACCAATGCCATCAGTTGTCAGTTCCAGTTTCATTTACCTTGCTCACTATGCTAAAGCCCTCTCATTGGAGAATACCTGTCTTCCTCCTTTCACCCTAAGTGTTCCCCTCTTAATTTCTGCTCCACGCGCCTCTGTAATGTACTGTAACTGACTAGCCTATGCAAAAAAAAAAACATAAACCCACTGATTATATGCTGCAATAACCCTTCTCTGTTTGTCTGTGGTTGCCAGTACAAGCAATATTACTCTCAGTACGTCGCACTGTACCTCAGTTTTAGTTTTATTGCTACTATGGTGTGTTTCGTGTGTATGCTTTGAAAGTAAATGTGTATATCTACATGTTACCTCTTGGTGGGTGGGTAGTGGGTTGGGGAGTAAAGATAAAAAGCCATTCTAGTTCATTTTGTATTTTGTTTCATTAGTAACATGGTGGATAGAAGTACAGTCTGCTGTCATTCTAATCTGCTAAGAATATTACTCCTGCTTACTTATTATTATGAGGATGGAAAAAATAAGAATCTGTTAACTTTGGTGTAAGCTAAAGGAGTGTTTTGAATGCTTTTGTTGGATTAATGCTATTTAATCTCTCCTCAGACTAATATTATTCTGTTTGTCCTGTGGGTACCTTTGCCACTGTTCCACCCCTTGTGTGTTGTGCTGTCATGGTGCATTTGGTGTATTTGTAAACAGTGACATGGCTTGTTTTCTGTATTTGAGGAATTTTCAGTGACTACTGAACGGTTGCTTTCTCTTCTTGATTGCCCAACCTTTGATATAGAAGATAGTGAATGTGACCTGTATCAAGTATGGAAGCCAATCTAAACCCAATGCTAGATAACTGAGGGGAGAAATTGATCAGGTCTCTTAAATGAGCTGTTGAAGGGTTGTTTAGGGTACACATCTGCTAGCCCAGAAGTTTGTTTTAGATGATCTCTCACTAAGTGGTGGGTTGCACTTGTAATTATACATCACCAAGGCAACAATATACTCGCACCAT
Organism: Coregonus clupeaformis; assembly: GCF_020615455.1. Taxonomy (NCBI): domain Eukaryota; kingdom Metazoa; phylum Chordata; class Actinopteri; order Salmoniformes; family Salmonidae; genus Coregonus; species Coregonus clupeaformis. Next base: position 37,054,524 of record NC_059206.1, on the reverse strand, counting down.
AATCTAAGGATGCTCTATTAACCAACATGTAACCCAGATGTTTCTTTAATTTCTCCCTCGAAACCATAGATAATGTCAAGCGGATGTTGATGTTGTGGCTGATTCGTATGTAGAAAGACTTTTGCCAAAACAATAAATACCCACGCTAGAGAAGGAAGCGGTCGTCCACAAGCGCAGACCCTTTCACTTTCTTTTTCCTATCTAGATCAAGACCCCAAGAAAGAGAAAAAAAATGGTGGTACATTTGAATGCTTTGGTTTAGTAGGGGGTCTGCTGTGAACTCTTGGGTCATTTGGATTTTATTTTGTAATAATAAAACAAACATTGGCACTGTCGTTTGGCTCTGATTTTTACTCTGTTGAATGCTGCATTGTTTCTCAACCCTATAGTGTTGACATTGATGGACTAGCTGAGGGCATAACCTACTCCACTCAGCCGGAGGTGCCCCACCCAGGCATCTGAAGTAGTTGAGATATTGATCTTGAGGAGCACAGCAGGGCAGTGTGAGATGGTGCCTGAAGCATGCGGCTCAGTCATTATTGATGAGTACCCCAAGGCATGGCCTCTCTATTAACATGCTCTTCTTCAGGGACAAAGACAGTCAACAATATAATAGTCCCACTTTGCCAGACATGCCTGGGGCAAAGCTTCAAGTTTAAAATAAGTGCAGAACAAGCAGACCTTGTGATAAGTAAACTAACCATGTGTTGTTTGTCATGATATACAATCACATGACTTGTGAAGAGTAGAATACTGGTATTTCCACTGCAGCATTATTAGACTTCTAGGGTAAAACAACATTACCTGCCATTTGGTTGAAATTAGGCCTATCTATCCAGAAAATACACTTATCCATAGTCTCTGAATGGTCACTTCCATGTAATTAACCTACTTTACCATCTCCAGAGCAGAAGTAAGGAAACAATGTCACTAAAGGTTGTTCTTTAATGGCAACAAAAACACACAAGTGTACCATCAACATAGTAAAAAAGCTCCCGTATTTTACATTCCTCAGTGGAAAGATGAGGTCAAATAGGGGGTGCTTATATTTGTCCTGTTTCACACATGTACAAGCGTGTTGTAAAATGTTTTTTTTTTTGCATATCCCACTCCTGAGACGCCCTTTGATGGCGACCCGGGAGCAAATAAGGTTAAGTGCCTTGCTCAAGGACAGATATTTTTTACCTAGTCGGCTCGGAGATTCGAACTAGCAACCTTTCAGTTATTGGCCAAACGCTCTAACTGCTAGGCTACCTGCCACCCCACACTGAGACAAGGTGGCTTAACAAGAGGGATAAAAGGAAGCATGGGCAATTGAGAGCAGTGCAACAATGTCTTCAAACATTGCTCATTAGGAGACAAAACACCGGGTTCAGATACAGTGAGGCTCAGTGGGTGAGTTTCTCAGAACATGTGGAATTATAATGGATTGCGTCTGCAGTATCCCAATTCCAAACCATCCCTTTCAGAGCAGGGATTATATAATTCCTTAAAATGACTTTGAAATGTTATTGGTTGCGTACTGATGTCAGGTCTGGGAGAAACTGCAACATACACATTGTTCTGGAATCCATACCACTGGCTAGGGCTATTTGGTAATATGACACAAAACAACAAAAAGGGTACAGCACAGCCTGACACTTATAGTGAAACAAAGTGTCTGTGGCTTGAAAATAAAGCTTTTTCAACCACAAGAAGACATGAGATGCAGCAAAGCCTCACTTGTGCTCTCTTCCGCATAACTTACAAATTTGAGTACACCACACATAACAATTAGAAGACACAGACAATGTGAATTAAGTTAAAACAGTGTACTAGGAACAATCAAATGTAACAGGCAACTCATTTAAATAAATTCCCCTAAGAACATGCAACCTGAAGGGAGAGGGATCGGTCACCTTTCCATTTCATATGGTCATACACACAATAATAAAATCAACCAGCTACCTAATCAATCATGACAAACGGAGTTAAAAATGACCTTAATTACCTTCATGCACTCTACAGTAACTATTGTACATTCAATTTGACAAGACGCGATAAAACAAATGATTTGCAACCATACATCTTTCAAGCTAACAAAATATGTATGAGAGTATGAGAATGAATTAAAACAGTCTGAATCAATTGAAATGCACAAAGACTTACATTGATTGCAAGCACCATAGAGGCAAATATGACATAACTATCCCAACGCTGTTTCTAGAGCGAAGCAGAAAAGTGCCAGAGTGTTCTGCTGATGGGAGCTGGTCATGTGGGCTGTTGAGTAAGAACACATCGGATACTTTGTCCCTTTGACATTCTAAAACAACTCATCTGTCAGTATAAATCCATCTCTCCAGACCCTCAAAAAGACAACAAAACTAAACCAGCAATGGCAGAGTCCAGTGTAGCCAGCAGGGGAAAAAATTGTGCCTTTTGTGATAAGAGGCACCAAATTTCACACACAGATAGGGCATGTCTAAATAAGTATTTTTGGCTATAGTGTCATCGCAGATTTTGTCCATTACCCCCCTGCCGGCCAATTAGCCGCTGGACTATGACAACACGGGTCATTTCAAGCTGTCAGTACATGTCCATAATCATATGCTCTCTATTTGTGTGTAGAGTAAGGCCTGGTTGGTGAGGATGGGGGTGGGGACAGGAAGTAAAAAGGTATCAGTGTCTCTCTACTTATGGCAGGGGTCAGTGTGGTTTGTTGCTGTAGTGTTTAAATGCATCCATCCGCTGCTCAGTCTTTTCCAGGATTCACTAGTGTTGTCCCAGGGCTACCGCTGTCTGTCAGCATATTGGTTTACATTGGGAGGTCAGTGTCTCCGTCTTGTTCTCATTTCAGTCTCGTCAGTCACTTCAGTCTCGTCAGTCACTTCAGTCTCGTCAGTCACTTCAGTGTCTTAGTGCAGTTTTGTCCTCAGACTGCAGTAATAGTGGTTATGATGGGAGGCCTCTCTCTCTCTCCGTCTCAGTAGAAGCGTTTGCGTCTGTTCTCATTCCAGTGGCTGTAGACGATGAGGCCGACCACGATGAGCAGGAAACAGCCCAGCATGGAGAAGAGGATGATGAAGAACATGGCAATATTACTCCACCCCTCTTCATTCTCACCCACTGACAGAGAGATAGAGTGAGAGAGAGATGTTAGGATGGATAGAAAAGGTAAAACATTGAGGTGACAAGAGTGACAAGGAGCCCTAATAAGTAGGCATAAGCCTTGGACCCAGAGCGGCCCATAGGTGCATGAGCCTATCTCCTGTTGCTACAGCGTGAGGCAGCTTGATGTACAATTACACGCCCTGGACAGGACGCTAGTCTATCGCAGGCCAGGGCCTTACCTCCAATCCATCTCCTTATTGCTGAGTGACAAGCAGAAAGGTATTTTTTTGTATGATCAGGGATCGAACACCCAACCTTCCAAACCCAGGGCAGACACTAACCAAGGCCACTGAGTTGGTTAATAGTATGTATCTGTAGCTTTTCATCAAGAATAACTATGTTACCCAAATAGAGTAACACCAATGAATGTGTATGCTCTTCTGTTTGTGTGAGAGGGGTAGCGATCCTTACTCCTTAGTAGGTCCATGTTATCTACACTGGGTAGAGTGATCTCCTCTTCCTCCTCCTTTTCCTCTGTCTCACTACGTAACACCGTCAGCTGGTACAGTTTCAGGGAGATCACATCATGATTGTCTGTGAGGAACAGAATGTTTCTGTCATTAAAAGCAAACTGCAGCAAAAGCACCTTAAATGGAACAAAATACAATAAAATATCCACAGAAGTCCTATGAAAGTACTATATTACACTGCTCAAAAAAATTAAGGGAACACTAAAATAACACATCCTAGATCTGAATGAATGAAATAATCTTATTAAATACTTTTTTCTTTACATAGTTGAATGTGCTGACAACAAAATCACACAGAAATTATCAATGGAAATCAAATGTATCTACCCATGGAGGTCTGGATTTGGAGTCACCCTCAAAATTAAAGTGGAAAACCACACTACAGGCTGATCCAACTTTGATGTAATGTCCTTAAAACAAGTCAAAATGAGGCTCAGTAGTGTGTGTGGCCTCCACGTGCCTGTATGACGTCCCTACAACGCCTGGGCATGTTCCTGATGAGGTGGCGGATGGTCTCCTGAGGGATCTCTTCCCAGACCTGGACTAAAGCATCTGCCAACTCCTGGACAGTCTGTGGTGCAACGTGGCGTTGGTGGATGGAGCGAGACATGATGTCCCAGATGTGCTCAATTGGATTCAGGTCTGGGGAACGGGCGGGCCAGTCCATAGCATCAATGCCTTCCTCTTGCAGGAACTGCTGACACACTCCAGCCACATGAGGTCTAGCATTGTCTTGCATTAGGAGGAACCCAGGGCCAACCGCACCAGCATATGGTCTCACAAGGGGTCTGAGGATCTCATCTCGGTACCTAATGGCAGTCAGGCTACCTCTGGCGAGCACATGGAGGGCTGTGCGGCCCCCCAAAGAAATGCCACCCCACACCATGACTGACCCACCGCAAAACTGGTCATGCTGGAGGATGTTGCAGGCAGCAGAACGTTCTCCACAGCGTCTCCAGACTCTGTCACGTCTGTCACATGTGCTCAGTGTGAACCTGCTTTCATCTGTGAAGAGCACAGGGCGCCAGTGGCGAATTTGCCTATCTTGGTGTTCTCTGGCAAATGCCAAACGTCCTGCACGGTGTTGGGCTGTAAGCACAACCCCCACCTGTGGATGTCGGGCCCTCATACTACCTTCATGGAGTCTGTTTCTGACCGTTTGAGAAGACACATGCACATTTGTGGCCTGCTGGAGGTCATTTTGCAGGGCTCTGGCAGTGCTCCTCCTGCTCCTCCTTGCAAAGGCGGAGGTAGCAGTCCTGCTGCTGGGTTGTTGCCCTCCTACGGCCTCCTCCACGTCTCCTGATGTACTGGCCTGTCTCCTGGTAGCGCCTCCATGCTCTGGACACTACGCTGACAGACACAGCAAACCTTCTTGCCACATCTCGCATTGATGTGCCATCCTGGATGAGCTGCACTACCTGAGCCACTTGTGTGGGTTGTAGACTCCGTCTCATGCTACCACTAGAGTGAAAGCACCGCCAGCATTCAAAAGTGACCAAAACATCAGCCAGGAAGCATAGGAACTGAGAAGTGGTCTGTGGTCACCACCTGCAAAACCAGTCCTTTATTGGGGGGTGTCTTGCTAATTGCCTATAATTTCCACCTGTTGTCTATTCCATTTGCACAACAGCATGTGAAATGTATTGTCAATCAGTGTTGCTTCCTAAGTGGACAGTTTGATTTCACAGAAGTGTGATTGACTTGGAGTTACATTGTGTTGTTTAAGTGTTCCCTTAATTTTTTTGAGCAGTGTATTATTCTATATGTAATTCTATGCCAATATCTTAGTTTCCTATTAGACTACATTCCCTCTGAATTGGACTTATGTATCACATGAATTTCATTCTGGGCAGTGTGGTCACAATGAGTTAATAACATTTGTTATAGAGATAATCTGGGATGGACATCTCACTGGAAATTAGACACCTCAATGAAACACCATCAAGTAGGAAATAAATGAAAACTAGGCGATAATTCATAGGCAATAAAAAAGTCCATGTAAATGCCATTTCATTAACACTACTATGTGAATCACATTAGAGGAGAGTACTACCAGAGAGATCTCCAGTGATGGCAGAGGCTCCAAAGTAGTAGCCCTGGGGCAGCCGTACCCCTGGTATGTCCAGGCAGTCCCTCCATTCATGCTGCCCATCAATGTCAATCATAATCTAGTGGAGATAGAAATTGAGAGTATGCTTAACAGGGTATGCCAAGGCACTACCTAGTACAGTCAAGGCACATATATACCTGACGTTTGTTGAAACAATTCACTTCAACATGACTGTTTTCTCAGACTCCAGAGTGACCCAATATGCATCTCGGATTGCATCATTATTATTTATATAGTTATTACATAGTTATTACACAATCACTTGGCTATTGATATTTCATAGAGCCTTTAAAATGTGTGTCTGTGTGTGTTCTCACCGTGAGCCTGCGGCGGACGTATCTGATGAAGATGAAAGTGTCGTGTTTGAGGTTGCGCACCATGGCGTTGCAGCCACCCAGCTCAGTGGGACGCCCGTCTCGTTCGTGGTCGTAGCTAATGCTTCCGTTCCCCACCATCGCCAACACAAAGGGGAAGATCCTCTGGTGGAAGGTGTGAAAAAAGAAAGGAGTGAGACACAGAAAACAGTGAGAGAGAAGGAGAACAGGTAAAAGATACAGCATTTACAACAGTACAATCCTGCTGGTACAATTTGCCTGTTGGAGAGTCACCGTATCCTTTGCCTGATTCCCTAGTAATTAAAATGCTAATTACACTCAAGGTGCAAACAATTGTTACTGGGTAGTAACCAACAACAACATGGGGCAGCATGCTCATTAGGGGTTGATGGGAGTGGCTAAGGAGAGGGGTATGGGAGGCTTTTGGTATAAGAGTTGGGTGGTCCAAACATTGGGTACCTGTGTGCGTGTGGTGTACCTCGTCTTCTGCGCCTGTCGCCATAGGGATGCACAAAACAGAGGAGCACAACACAAGACAAGGCCCTTTACACAAGTCTGTGAGCCCTGCCCAAGCAAGCGTTCCAACAAAACCTCAAATATTCCACTGTATTGGCTTGCTTGTATGACTCAAGTCTGTATTGAGGTAGGATGTGTTGGGTTTCAGTTGTCTAAAGCCCCTCTCGGAGCACAGGAAGATCAGGACATGTTAACCCAGATTTGACAGGATATGACACATAAATAAACACCCCTGCCAGACAGTACAATGAGTGAAAAAAAACAACAGGAAGTAGTTGAGATAAAAGCCCTATGATATAATGTGACATAACATGGAACAGTACTGTAGCTACTCCTTCCCTCCACAGAAACACATAGAAGAGGCCGGCGGGTATATCCACATACCTCTAGATGTTTTTCCTCATTGGGGTACGTGTCCACAAACACACCCAGCCCTGTGAAGAGGTCCTGGTTTCCAAACACAGGACCTACACAACAGAAATGCATTTAGACAGTTACAATGCACCGACGCTATGATATTTCTGTTGGAACTACATTGTGGGGACAGTACTACATTGTGGGGATAGTACCTTTCTGCATGCGCTCCTTGGTGTACCAAATTGCCAGTCCATCCCCATTCAGATTCTTCTTGCCTTGGCCATGAATCTTAAAGTGCACTTGTAACTCCCAGTCCCTTAGGTGACAGGGCTGGACACACAAACACACATATATATGACCATTTAGACAAAGCCATGCAAAATGTGATATGCATAGAGAGAATCAGTGTCAGTTATGTAGACATAATTACAGTGTGCAGTGTTCTGTAGGTTACTCACAATGCGGCTCCACACTGCCCCCTGCTTGCTCTGCATGTCAGATGTGAGGCGCACCTGATCTGTGGTTACCATGGCGTCGCCCATCAATTCCCAATGGGAGGAGCTGGAGGAACCCACACCTGAACACACACACTTTATATTAGAATGTTGTTTGTAACACATACGACACAGAATAGACTGAGGGACAACTGACATATATAAAACAAGCTGTAGCCTACATAGCCTATTGATGGAGTGGGAGGAAAAAAATAATCTTATGACCATCAACATTTAACAGTCAGTATAACATTGTTGCAATGTCGCATGTACAATGATGTTTTGATTTTGCTTGAACAGTCGCTAAGATTATATTTGGTTGTGATATTTGCAAATTCACTATTTTGGAAGCAGCGGATGTTAGCTAGAATGCTAACGCTCATTGATATAGGCTGTAGCAAAAGCTAGTCAGCCATTTTACTGGTTGAGGTTTAAGTGTTTTTTAAGTATAATGCAATTGATTTGCGATGGTGACACAAACATTATATTAAGCAGGAAATTCCTACGAGCCTTAAAATCCAATTATAATCCAAAAGTAGTGTGAAATGCACTTATAAACTAGATGTAAATAGAGGCTTTTTTTGTTCGCGTTCTATAAGAACTCCCCCTTGTTCTGCCACCAATTTGCGCATATCGCCCTCGTGCGGCAGTGTTTGCAAACACAGAAAGGGGTCTATAATAACCGGTGATACTGTAAAATGAAGCTACCTTGATAGGGCTTTGACAATGAATGCTCCCTTTTCAGAAACTCCTCCATTTCATGATGACCATCTTCAGCAAAAGATCGACCTGCTGCAATAAGAAGAAACACAAACGTCCAATATGTTTTTAGAGCCATGTTCTGACGAAGAAAAACATCTGGCAGTTATTGTTTGGGGCCGCCGCTATCGTCGTTTGCGACTCCTCCCATTCAACCACATATTTTATTCTTCTTTGGTATCTTCATCTTCTTCTTCAGTGGGGTTTATCGGCGGTTGGCATCCAACGTTATGGTGCATTACCGCCACCTACCGTACTGAAATGTGTGGGCCAGAGACAGGGATAAACTAAATCCTACCTGCCAACCCAGTTTCTCTTAAAAAAGACAACAAAATATGTGATACTATATCTAATGACGTTCTACTCAATATACTCTTTAAACTAATTTCCTGTATCCCCTTCTCCCTCATACTTAATCTCATCCTCTCTCTTTCCCTCTGATACTGCCCACACTGTAGCAATACATGCTCCACAGTCTCTATTTCCTGACAATAATCATATTTTCCTGATGGATGCTTTCCTATCATGCTTAGTGTCTTATTCAACTGGCTGTGTCCCACCCTTAATCTTGTAAATATAGCCTCCTCTCTTCTGTCCCTTCCTGCCGTCCTCCCCTCCCCGACTTTCCTCTGTACTTGAAATAAATGCCATCCCTTAATATTTATATTACACTGCTCCTGCCATCTCTGCACCATCACTGTATATGTCAGTCTTTTTGCCTCTGCCTTGCTCATTGACACTTCAACATCAACATCCCCACTACTAGGTGCTTGTTTAGCCTGTGCATCTACTGCCTCGTTCCCCTCCACCCCCACATGGGCTGGAACCCAAGTAAATCTTATCTGAATACCCATCTGTTTAATCCTTCCATGGGTTGTTCTGCCACCAACTTGCGCACATCGCCCTTGTGCGGCAATGTTTGCAAACACAGAAAGGGGTCTATAAGGGGTCATCTTCCTCAACTACTCTCTTCACTGCCTCAGCATACGACACGTGCACTACTCTGATCCTGTCAACCTCAACCTGCCTTTCTCTCACCGGACACCGCTGATCTCCAGCACCATGGGTACCCCTACAGTTTACACACAAAACTTTTTCCACTGATACTACACATTCCTTTGTCTCATTTCCTCCTGCACACTTCTCACATCTAGGAATTTCCCACCTACACACTGCTGCGACATTACCATAAGCTTGACACCTAAACCACTGTAATGGATTCGGGACAAAAGCTCTCACGGGATAACTGACATCCTAACTTGACTTTATCTGGCATCAAAACTCAGTAGGACAGACAGTGTCTTCTCCGTTTCACCACGCTTTCCATCGGGTCTGTGTCGCACCAAACGGTGGGCGTCACAGACACCGGGAATCTTCAACTTCAGTTGATCCTCAATACTTAACGCCACACCAGTTATCACTCCTTTCAACAGCGGAGAGGAAAGCTAGACACAGTTCTTGTCCGCAGTTGCGTGATGAGGAGCGCACGCTCCCTCTGGACGGCAGAAACACAAAAAATCTACATGATTTCATCTTCATTTACAGTCAGTGTTCTATTATAATTATCTCTTTGAAGAGGTGACATTGTGATATTGATCAATATCAAGTCAATGCTGACATAATATCAATAGAAACATGCAGAGGTTGGCTAAATCAGGTCAATATCTAGGCCTATTTATGATGCCTATTTATGATGCTACTGTCAGAGAGGAAGAGGTGATCCAGTATCTCTGCCAGAGATGTAAGAGGAAGCAAGACATCCCACTCCCTCATTTTTTCTGGTTCATATACAGTCAGTGAATTAAGCAGACCAGAACTAGCTGCAATTGCATTGGTGTTTTTGGGAAAGCTACCCTTTAAAGTGGCACTCCAGTCTCCTTTTCACCTCATTTAACACCTGATTTACTCAACAAAAGGAACATCTCAATAGGTCCAGGGATGCCATGATATATGTTCTCTATTGCTCCCCTATTGTTCCTCATGCAAGGGGGAGGCAGATGACATCACAGATTCCCATCAGACTAATTCCTTAAATGCCTTACTTCTTGAAGTTTGCAGTTGTTCCTAAAAAACACTATTTTGCGTAAAACATATATTTTTTTACCCTTAAGTGTGTGTACTTTACTGTGTTTACAATTGGGATATCACTTTTCAACAGTAAAAGTTCATAAATTGCTGGTGGATGTCTGTAAGTAGTATCGAAAGCGTTTGAGCCGATCACTTTTGTTAAGTCGTGACCACGATGCCTTTTCAAAGTGTGTTGCATTAAGTGGTTAAAAATTGTCCGACTTGCGCCTACATGTCGACTGCATGAACTTTACAAAAATAATGTGATCAAAGGTCATAAAGTTTTGACTGCCAGTTTCTGCAGTTGCTCTTTACCAACTTCATCCTGCAGCCATCACCTGCCTGCATCGTCGGATTATCTCTTATCAACCAATCATTATGGTGTTTTTATTTAACCATACGAAAGTGACCAAAGACATGACTGAAACAGGAACCAAATTTGCCGCTAATACATTGGTATACAGTGGAAATGACTGTGATATTTGAGGCTCTCTTTCACTGATTGATTGTACAATGTAGGCCTACACACATAGGATTTTAGTTTGTGAGTGTGTGATATGGGGGTTGGAGCCATGTTTATTTCGACATTATAAAGAATAACTTTTATAAACAATTGTAACACTGCCATGTTGATCTGAGCCTTGCTGTTGGAAAACCACATTATAGTGTCAAACTTTTGGCTGTTGCAGATGCACCTCCCCCGAATTCACTTCTCGACTTTCGTCTACAGTCAGTTGCTTTTGCCTTACCACTCAAACGTGCGACTAGTGACTAGGATCTGGTTTCAGTAGTTTGCCAGCTTGTAGTCCTAAAAACCGGAAATGAGTTACCTCTGGTTCCTTCAGCCATTCTTATGGGGAAAATGAATGGGGAAAGAACAGGGTTTTGGGATAAACGCCGAAAATAAGTTCTGAGGTTAAGACAGGCTTAGGAAATCTTATACGTTTTGTTCTATGAGATAATATCAGTCAGTTAACATGACCTTTATGAATAATGAAGCCTTTATGTGCTTTTTGATATAACATACATTTTTCAAAATTCACAAAAGGTGACGTTAGCTGATGAAGATTATCTCATAGAACAAAATGTATAAGAGCTCCTAAGCCTGTGTTTACCACAGACCTTATTTTCGGCATTTATCCAAAAACCCTACAAAAACTCCATTCATTTCCCCATAGGCAATTCAGCCATTCTTGAAAGTCAAGACAAAGAATATGGCACCACAACAAACCTGCCAAGAGAGGGCCGCCCACCAAAACTCACGGACCAGGCAAGGAGGGCATTAATCAGAGAGGCAACAAAGAGACTAAAGAAAACCCTGAAGGAGCTGCAAAGCTCCACAGCGGAGATTGGAGTATCTGTCCATAGGACCACTTTAAGCTGTACACTCCACAGAGCTGGGCTTTACGGAGTGGCCAGAAAAAAGCCATTGCTTAAAGAAAAAAACAAGCAAACACGTTTGGTGTTCGCCAAAAGGCATGTGGGAGACTCCCCAAACAAACGGCTCCCCCTTATCTTGAAGGGACCAATGAAGCGAGGACAGAATTTTTTGCAGGGGAGGCAGGGCCGGATGTCTCTGGTAGAGAGCCACACACGCTCTCAGGGGTGAAAGAGTGGTGTAGGTCGGCGGCGTCTGTCGGCAAAGCGTTTCTGGGTATTAGAGGCTTCCTGCAGATGCCGGTGAGCGGTCTCCCATACCCGCTCACTATGCCGAAACCAGTCGTCGACAGCTGGGTACCAGGCCCCGCCTCCCAGGGAAACATGGGGGGTTGGTAACCAAGGACAGAGTGTAAGGCAGAGGGATGAATGCATGAGTGAGTTCTGAGCGTATTCGGCCCAGGCCATATACCGACTCCAGTCTTGTGGAGAGGCAGAACATTGTTGGTGGAGGTACTTCCCTATTTCTTGGTTCAGGCGTTCCATTGGTCTGGGGATGGTCCCCGGAGGAGAGGCTGAGGGCGACCCCCAGTCGGTCACAGAAGGCTCGCCACACCCGGGAGACAAACTGGGGCCCGTGGTCAGAAACGATGTCCTCCGGAATTTAAAAAACAAACATTTTTTAGTCATTTAGCAGACGCTCTTATCCAGAGCGACTTACAGTTAGTGAATACATATATATATATATTTTTTTATACTGGCCCCCGTGGAATCGAACCCACAACCCTGGCGTTGCAAACGCCATGCTCTATCAACTGAGCTACATCCCTGCCGGCCATTCCCTCCCCTACCCTGGACAACGCTGGGCCAATTGTGCGCCGCCCATGAGTCTCCCGGTCGCGGCCGGCTGCGACAGAGCCTGGATTCGAACCAGGATCTCTAGTGGCACAGTTAGCACTGCGATGCAGTGCCTTAGACCACTGTGCCACTCAGGTGTTCCCATACAGACAGAACACCTGTTGGAACATACACTCAGCCAATTCCATGGCGTTAGGTAAATGAGCAAGAGAAACCAGACGACACATTTTTGAAAAACGGTCTACTATGACAAGGATGGTGGTGTTACCAGAGGATTCAGGAATGTCTGTGATGAAGTCAACAGCTATGTGGGACCAGGGTCTGTGAGGGATTGCCAAAGGTTGAAGCTTACCGGAAGGGAGATGACGAGGGCTTTTGGTTTGGGCACAGACTGGACAGGAGAGTACGTAATCCCTGACGTCGGATGCCAGTGAGGACCACCAGAACTCACGGGCTAGAAGTTTGGTGGTTCGTGTAATGCCCGGATGTCCTGACCCCAAGGACGTGTGACACCATTGCATCAGTTGGGGTCTAACAGCTACTGGTACGTAACTCTTCCCAGCTGGTGTCTCAGGAGGAGCCGGGCCTGAGGTTAGGGCTTCTTGTATGGCGGAGTGAACCTCCCACTGTACCGGTCCCATAATGCAAGAGGAAGGAAGAATGGGTGTAGGGTCTGAGTTACTGGTCGGAAGGTCAAACTGGCGAGAGAGCATCAGCCTTTACGTTTTTCTTTCCAGGGATGTAAGTAACATGAAAATGGCAGCGTGTGAAGAAGAGAGCCCAGCGGGCTTGTCTGCAGTTTAACCTCTTGGCCCCTCTGATATATTCCAGATTACAATGATCTATTATGACGAGAAAGGGATGTTGTGCGCCCTCCAACCAGTGGCGCCACTCCTTGAGGGCCAGCTTGATGGCGAGGAGTTCTTTGTTCCCCACATCATAATTCCTCTCAGCGGGGGATAACTTCCTGGAGAAGAAGGAACAAGGATGTGATTTTGGATGTGTTCCCACCCGCTGAGAGAGTATGGCTCCTACTCCTACTTTGGAGGCATCCACCTCCAGGGTGAAAGGAAGGGTCGGATCAGGTTGGCGAAGGACAGGAGCTGAGTTGAAGAGGCGTTTCAAGGTGTTGAAAGCAGTCAGTGCGGTATCAGTCCATTGAAGGGTCCGGGTCTTTTGGCTGGTAAGGGCAGTGAAGACAGTGGGGGCGTTAGTAAGGCCGTAGGGCATGACCAGGTATTCGTAGTGCCCTTGTGCGGTGATAAAGGCCGTCTTCCATTCGTCGCCTTCATGTATACGGACAAGGTTATAAGCACTCCGCAGGTTGAGTTTTGTATAGATGTTGGCGTGGCCCACTTGTTCAAGGGTCGCTGGGATCAGAGGAAGAGGGAAACGGTTCTTGACCGTAACATCATTCAGGGAACGGTAATCAATACATGGACGAAGACCACCATCCTTTTTTCCAACGAAGAAGAAGGACGAATGAATCCCTTGGGCGATGTGGTGGCAGAGTGGAGGCCTTGATTTTGCTGAAGACATTGCTGTACTGGGCGTATTCAGATGGTATGGTGGGTGGCACTGCAGAGGCAGAGTCCTCAATGGTGGTGGCTCTGCAGGGTAGGCTGAGACAACTGGTGAAGCAGGTAGAAGACCAGGACAGTAGTTCACCTTGTCGCCACGAGATGGCAGGGTTGTTTGGGGGATGAAAGTTCCATGAGTTGAATGGTTTCGGTGTGGAAGACTCCAATCTGGAGGGTAACGCTCTGTGTCAAGTGCGTAATGAAGCCCGTGCCCAATGGCTGCCCGTCCAGGGTGTTAATCCTTAAGGGAGGGGTGACAGGTGTAAGATCAATGTCAAGCTCTTGTACTAGCTGGTGATCGATAAAACTACCTGCTGCTCCCGAATCTATCAAGCCCTCTACGTACTTCGTAACTCCCTTCACGGTTATCAATACTGGGATGGAGAATTGCTTCTGGGAGATATTTAGAAATACGGACCCACCTACCTGCATGGCAGCGGAGGGACCCTTCTCATCTCTCCGTGGGGGGCGAACAGGGCAATGGCTGAGTAGATGATCTTTCCCTCCACAGTATAGGCCCTTTGGATCAGCCTTTGACGTTTGATACACGGGAGAGGAGCATGACCCAACTGCATGGGCTCTGGAAGACTCGGACGGGATGACGGAATCATGGAAAGAGAAGGTTGCGGGTTCCTGGGTGGCAGAGTTCATCGGCGGTCGGCGATGAGGTGGTCGATGGAGATGGACATACGAATGTATTGATTTAAATCCTGAAGGTCACCTCTACAGGCCAGCTCCACCTGAAGTTCCCTGTTGAGCCCTCTTCGGTAGACGGTAAGTAAAGCAGCCTCACTCCATCCACTCCCTGCAGCCATGGTGCGGAACTCGAGGGCATACTCGGCAGCTGAATTGCGTCCTTGTTGAAGGTCTATGAGGAGGTCCCCTATAGGACGACCGGAAGGAGAGTGATCGAATACCTCTTTGAAGAGGGTGTGGAAATGAGTCTTGGATTCGAGTTCTGTGCTGTTGGCAGTCCATATGGCGGTGGCCCAATCCAGGGCTTTGCCTGTGAGTAGAGACACAACAAAATCCACCCTGCTCTTGTCAGTGGCGAAGTTAGTGGGGTTGAGCTCAATGTATTTGCTGCATTGCATCAGAAATCCCTGACATTTCCCAGGTGAACTGTCGTATTTTCCAGGCATGGATATGAATGAAGGAGGGCTATGAGTTACGATACCTGGCATCGCAGGAGTAGGGATAGGCTGGCGGAGAAGATGGCCGATTACCTCCATACACTCCTCTTGCCGGGTTAGGCGCCACTGTAGCTCCGCTGAATCCATTCCGTTTTTGGTGAGGTATTCTGTAATGAATACTCAGGGAGAAAAAGGTGTAGGTTCACGCGCAGAGCGCAGCAGGTGTTTATTATGCCTTCGCAGAAGGTAGGAATCGTGGTCACAGGCAGGCAATGGCATACACAGGTAGGAAAACAGGCAGGTGAAACAAAACTAGGACTGAAGGCTAAAACTGGTTCTCACAATCGAGCTAGGAAATGGCTTAGTAATTAAAAAAAAAAAAAAGAAAATTGGCTTATACTCTCCTATCATCCTGCCGATCTCACCGCAGAGTTACAGGGTCAGGGAGTTAGAGGGCTAATTCTTAGGGAGAAATCACAAACAACAGCAATACACTTCTTCATATATCACTCGAGGTGGGGAAAATGTCAATCCATTTGAGTAACTGTCAACCATTACCAACATATATTTTTTCCTTTTACAGGCAGGCATGTGAACAAAAACAATTTGCATATTTAACAAAGGGTCCCAGGGGACTGGTAATTCCCCCTTTGGACACCTGACTCACATCATGATTCATGCTTCCAAAAAAAACAACAACACTGCCGGTTAATTAAAAATAAACTAATCAGAATAACAAATCAAATTAGAATTACAACTCTTGATAACTCCATAAGGTAATAATTGTATCCCATAAGGTAATAGTAAAATGGACTAGAGACAGGTTTCCCTCATTCAGGGGCAGCTCTCTCTTTCTCTCTCTGTTTGAATCACACATAGGACTATTGATAAATTATAAACTTCTTCACAATTATCAGTGTTTACATATTACATTACATTCTAGTGAGGGTAATCAGGCCTCACCAGAAAGTCAGAACAGAGGTCAGAGGTCATTCAACCCCATTAAGTGAGTGTTTCTTTCCCTTTTCTTTCCCTGTACCTCAGACGCATTATTTAAAGATATTTCAAACATTTTGTGTACCAGGTTTACATTGGGTTTTTCAGTACATTTCTTATCAAGAGAATTTACATGTGTGCAACCAAAACTCTGACAATAGATACTTCAGAAAATGTCATTTGTGTGACCTTTAAGGAGCATCCTTTCCTCAGGGATCCTTTCAAAGGGAGAGATACAGAATCATTGGTATACATGTTTTTTTTTAACTTGGTAGCGGACATTCCATCAGTCCTGGAAGAAAGAAAATAAACATGTACTTAGTTTGCACATATTAATCAGTCCTAAAAATTCTTAATCTTCATCGAGTTTACTGCATCATGGGCAGGAAGTCTTGATAAAACCATGCGTATCCAGAATTATACTTCAGACACATCAGATGATACAGTGTCCCGTTAAGCGGAATAGGCACCTTCTAAAGTAAACAATCCCAGAGCCCCTCTCTTGTAACCTTATCATTTTGGCCTGTTGCATTGACATACATCCCTGTGACATCAACTAGTCAAAATATGAAACCTGTTGTTTAATAAATCTGCTAGGACCTTCAAAAAGTTGGTGTTGGCTTATCAACTAAATATTCAGTACTAAAAACATTTACTTGGATCTACTTCAATTCTGGACACAGTTCCACGTAATGGAAACAGATTATTGTTTTAGATTACATTACCTTCTTACTTAAATCACTGGTGCTACCCAAACTATAGAATTGAGTAATAATAATTGGAAATTGTCAAAAACGTCTCTTATTCAATTATTCATACCTCTGTCCCAAATTTCCCCACTATGTCCCTTACAGAGGGATTGAGCATTGGGACTGATATTAAATTAGAGGCTGCCATCTGGTGTTTGGGTTAGAGATAAGCTTCCTGTGGACAAATAGATAGCCACCAGTACTCACTGAACTCAAACAGGCTGTAAGGGACATAGTGGGAAAATCTGGGACACTGTCAACTGTGTTTATTTTCAGCAAACTTAACATGTGTAAATATTTGTATGAACATAACAAGATTCAACAAATGATACATAAACTGAACAAGTTCCACAGACATGTGACTAACAGAAATTGAATAATGTTTCCCTGAACAAAGGGGGGTCAGTATCTGGTGTGGCCACCAGCTGCATTAAGGACTGCAGTGCATCTCCTCCTCATGGACTGCACCAGATTTGCCAGTTCTTGCTGTGAGATGTTACCCCACTCTTCCACCAAGGCACCTGCAAGTTCCCAGACATTTCTGGGGGGAATGGCCCTAGCCCTCACCCTCCGATCCAACAGGTCCCAGACGTGCTCAATGGGATTGAGATCCGGGTTCTTCGCTGGCCATGGCAGAACACTGACATTCCTGTCTTGCAGGAAATCACGCACATAACGAGCAGTATGGCTGGTGGCATTGTCATGCTGGAGGGTAATGTCAGGATGAGCCTGCAGGAAGGGTACCACATGAGGGAGGAGGATGTCTTCCCTGTAACGCACAGCGTTGAGATTGCCTGCAATGACAACAAGCTCAGTCGATGATTCTGTAACACACCGCCCCAGACCATGACGGACCCTCCACCTCCAAATCGATCCCGCTCCAGAGTACAGGCCTCGGTGTAACGCTCATTCCTTCGACGATAAACACGAATCCGACCATCACCCCTGGTGAGACAAAACTGCGACTCGACAATGACGAGCACTTTTTGCCAGGCCTGTCTGGTCCAGCGACGGAGGGATTGTGCATTCCTGGTGTAACTCGGGCAGTTGTTGTTGCCATCCTGTACCTGTCCCGCAGGTGTGATGTTCGGATGTACCGATCCTGTGCAAGTGTTGTTACACGTGGTCTGCCACTGCGAGGACGATCAGCTGTCCGTCCTGTCTCCCTGTAGCGCTGTCTTAGGCGTCTCACAGTACGGACATTGCAATTTATTGCCCTGGCCACATCTGCAGTCCTCATGCCTCCTTGCAGCATGCCCAAGGCACGTTCACGCAGATGAGCATGGACCCTGGGCATCTTTCTTTTCGTGTTTTTCAGAATCAGTAGAGAGGCCTCTTTAGTGTCCTAAGTTTTCATAACTGTGACCTTAATTGCCTACTGTCTGTAAGCTGTTAGTGTCTTAACGACTGTTCCACAGGTGCATGTTCATTAATTGTTTATGGTTCATTGAACAAGCATGGGAAACCGTGTTTAAACCCTTTACAATGAAGATCTGTGAAGTTATTTGGATTTTTACAATTATCTTTGAAAGACAGGGTCCTGAAAAAGGGACGTTTCTTCTTTTGCTGAGTTTACAATTTCAAAAGTTTGGACACACCTACTAATTCATGGGTTTTTCTTTATTTTTTACTATTTTCTACATTGTAGAATAATAGTGAAGACATCAAAACTATGAAATAATACATATGGAATCATGTAGTAACCAAAAAAGTGTTAAACAAATCAAAATATGTTTTATATTTCAGATTCTTCAAATAGCCATCCTTTGCCTTGATGACAGCTTTGCACACCCTTGGCATTCTCTCAACCAGCTTCACGAGGTAGTCACCTGGAATGCATTTCAATTAACAGGTGAGCCTTCTTAAAAGTGAATTTGTGGAATTTCTTTCCTTCTTAATGCATTTGAGCCAATCAGTTGTGTTGTGACAAGGTGGGGGGGGGGGAGGGTATACAGAAGATAGACCTATTTGGTAAAAGACCAAGTCCATATTATGGCAAGAACAGCTCAAATAAGCAAAGAGAAACGACAGTCCATCATTACTTTAAGACCAGTCAATCCGGAAAATTTCAAGAACATTGAATGTTTCTTCAAGTGCAGTCGCAAAAACCATCAAGCGCTTTGATGAAACTGGCTCTCATGAGGACCACCACAGGAATGGAAGACCCAGAGTTACCTCTGCTGCAGAGGATAAGTTCATTGGAGTTACCAGCCTCAGAAATTGCAGCCCAAATAAATGCTTCACAGAGTTCAAGTAACAGACACATCTCAACATCAACTGTTCAGAGAGGAGTGTGTGAATCAGGCCTTCATGGTCGAATTGCTGCAAAGAAACCACTACTAAAGGACACCAATAAGAAGACCTGCTTGGACCAGGAAACATGAGCAATGGACATTAGACTGATGGAAATTTGTCCTTTGGTCTGGAGTCCAAATTGGAGATTTTTGGTTCCAACCGCTATGTCTTTGTGAGACGCGGTGTGGGTGACCGGATGATCTCTGCATGTATATTTCCCACCGTAAAGGATGGAGGAGGAGGTGTTATGGTGTGGGGGTGCTTTGCGGTGACACTGGCTGTGAGTTATTTAGAATTCAAGGCACACTTAACCAGCATGGCTACCACAGCATTCTACAGTGATACGCCATCCTATCTGGTTTGGGCTTAGTTGGACTATCATTTGTTTTTCAACAAGACAATGACCCAACAGGCTGCGTAAGGGCTATTTTACCAAGAAGGAGAGTGATGGAGTGCTGCATCAGATGACCTGGCCTCCACAATCCCCTGACCTCAACCCAATTGAGATGGTTGGGGATGAGTCGGACCGCAGAGTGAAGGAAAAGCAGCCAACAAGTGCTCAGCATATGTGGGAACTCCTTCAAGACTGTTGGAAAAGCATTCCAGGTGAAGCTGGTTGAGAGAATGCCAAGAGTGTGCAAAGCTGTCATAAAGGCAAAGGGTGGCTATTTGAAGAAACTCAAACATAAAATATATTTTGATTTGTTTAACACTTTTTTGTTTACTACATGATTCCATGTGTGTTATTTCATAATTTCAATGTCTTCACTATTATTTTACAATGTAAAAAATTGTAAAAATAAAGAAAAACCCTTGAATGAGTAGGTGTGTCAAACTTTTGACTGGTAGTGTATGTATTCACATCCACACCACCAGCAACGATCACAGCGCAGCCAGCCCGAGAGGTAGTGTCCGGGGGCATCAATGAACAGCCCTTACCCATATCAGCTGTTACCCTCTCAAACTCTTATTATCCACATTTCAATCAGCTTAACACATCCTTTCCACACTCACACAACTCTCACATCCACATTCACTTAGTACTATTCCCAAACACACTCAGTAATCTCCATTATTACTCCTTATGCATCTTCAACGATTCTCTTGTCGTTACCTCCTATGCATACATATGTATCTTCTGCGGTTCCTCTACAGTCGCCATAGTCTCTACAGTATCTATAGTCCCTGAGCATCCATAGACCCTATAGCATCACAGGCCCTATAGCATCCATAGTATTTATGGTCCCTATAGCATCATAGTCCCTCCAGCATCCATAGTCCCTCAGCATCCATAGTCTCAATAGTTTATATAGTCATAAATGATATGGTCTCTATAGACTCTATAGTCTTGCCGCTTCCCATACATATAGAAAGGCACCTCGTGCACCTTATGTTATTCCCAGTGGTTCTCAGACCACGTAGACACTTCTCTTATAAATGCCTACAGACAATTGTCAGTGGGGCCTCTCCTGCCCTCACTCTAGCCTTCTCCTAAGACTAGCTCTAGCCTTCTTCTAAGACTAGTAGTACCCTTCTTCTACATCTTTATGTTTAGTTTGATTGGTTTTATACATTTTATTTTATTTTTTATACAAATTCATTTAAATCGACTTATTGAAATCAGTTGCCGTGTCCCTCAATTGTTCGCGGATGATGTGTCTCCTCCTGGGCAGCTCATAGTAAGGGTCTGAGCTGGGTGGGTCCTCGTCGTCTTTTGGTCAGACGGGAATTTGCTTCTGAAGAGGCTGCATTTTTGACAGCGCGTGGGTGAGTCAGTGACAGTACGTCAGTGTCTTAAAGGGCTAGCGGAGTCATGTCAATTTGGTTATTTTAGAGATTAAATGATCAGGGACCAGTTAATTGAAATAATCTCAAGCTCACTCGTGGACAGACATGTAGACGATGTCAGAAACCAAACCATTTTGGAAAGTGGTGTAGGTCAGCTCCAGCCCCCCGTGCACCAACGCTCATGTCCCATGGACACACCCCCTGCTGTCATTCACACTGTTGGCTCAAACCCGGCTGGGTTTTCCACTTGTGCTGTATACCTGGGTGACTCCTGCATTCCTCTCGTGCTAGACACAGGAGCAAAGGTGTCGCTCCTCACCATGGCTACCTACGAGCAGTTCTTGTCCCATCTGCCGCTCCATCCATCCTAGCCTGTACGGATATGGGCGCTCAGTGCTTGATATCGTCAGCTTTATACACTCACCTGTGCAGTATGGCAACAAGGCCCTCACTCAGTTCCCCTTCCACATCACATGGCAGGGCACTAATATCTTAGGTCTAGACCTGTTCACCAGCCTGGGGTTCTCTCTGTTGGACAACAGTGGCTCAACAATCCTGCACGTCGCCTCCCCATGGCAAGAGCAATGGCTCACCCTCTTCAACGGCGTAGGTGCCATGACCGTGTTCACACATAAGCCCCTCTTCGACCCTACTCTAACTCCAGTCATTCAACCTCTACTCTGTATTCTGCTGACTTTACGCGAGGAGGTAACTAAGGATCTACACAAGCAGCTGGAGGATGGATTCATTGAGCCGGTGGATGCCTCCCATGGGGTGCAAATACAATGCAAATAGTCTGGGTAGCCATGATTAGCTGTTCAGGAGTCTTATGGCTTGGGGGTAGAAGCTGTTAAGAAGCCTTTTGGACCTAGATTTGGCACTCCGGTACCGCTTGCCGTGCGGTAGCAGAGAGAACAGTCTATGACTAGGGTGGCTGGAGTCTTTGACAACTTTTAGGGCCTTCCTCTGACACCGCCTGGTACAGAGGTCCTGGATGGCAGGAAGCTTGGCCCCAGTGATGTACTGGGCCGTACGCACTACCCTCTGTAGTGCTTTGTGGTCGGCGGCCGAGCAGTTGCCATACCAGGCGGTGATGCAACCAGTCAGGATGCTCTCGATGGTGCAGCTGTAGAACCTTTAGAGGATCTGAGGACCCATGCCAAATCTTTTCAGTTTCCTGAGGGGGAATAGGCTTTGTCATGCCCTCTTCACGACTGTCTTGGTGTGTTTGGACCATGATAGTTTGTTGGTGATGTGGACATCAAGGAACTTGAAGCTCTCAACCTGTTCCACTACAGCCCCGTCGATGAGAATGGGGGCGTGCTCAGTCCTCTTTTTTTCCCTGTAGTCCACAATCATCTCCTTTGTCTTGATCACGTTGAGGGAGAGGTTGTTATCCTGGCACCACACGGCCAGGTCTCTGACCTCCTCCCTATAGGCTGTCTCATCGTTGTCGGTGATCAGGCCTACCACTGTTGTGTCGTCGGCAAACTTGATGATGGTGTTGGAGTCGTGCCTGGCCATGCAGTCATGGGTGAACAGGGAGTACAGGAGGGGACTGAGCATGCAACCCTGAGGGCCCTTGTGTTGAGGATCAGCATGGCAGATGTGTTGTTACCTACCCTTACCACCTGGGGGCGGCCCGTCAGGAAGTCCAAGATCCAGTTGCAGAGGGAGGTGTTTAGTCCCAGGGTCCTTAGCTTAGTGATGAGCTTTGAGGGCACTATGGTGTTGAACGCTGAGCTGTAGTCAATGAATACCATTCTCACATAGGTGTTCCTCTTGTCCAGGTGGGAAAGGGCAGTGTGGAGTGCAATAGATATTGCATCATATGTGGATCTGTTGGGGCGGTATGCAAATTGGAGTGTGTCTAGGGTTTCTGGGATAATGGTGTTGATGTGAGCCATGACCAGCCTTTCAAAGCATTTCATGGCTACAGATTTGAGTGCTACGGGGCGGTAGTCATTTAGGCAGGTTATCTTAGTGTTCTTGGGCACAGGGCCTATGGTGGTCTGCTTGAAACATGTTGGTATTACAGACTCAGTCAGGGACATGTTGAACATTTCAGTGAAGACACTTGCCAGTTGGTCAGCGCATGCTCGGAGTACACGTCCTGGTAATCCGTCTGGCCCTGCGGCCTTGTGAATGTTGACCTGCTTAAAAGTCTTACTCACATTGGCTACGGAGAGCGTGATCACATAGTCATCCGGAACAGCTGATGCTCTCATGCATGCTTCAGTGTTGCTTGCCTCGAAGCAAGCATAAAAGTGATTTAGCTCATCTGGTAGGCTCGTGTCACTGGGCAGCTCGCGTCTGTGCTTCCCTTTGTAGTCTGTATTAGTTTGCAAGCACTGCCACATCCGACGAGCATCGGAGCCGGTGTAGTACGATTCAATCTTAGTCCTGTATTGACTTTTTGCCTGTTTGATGGTTTGTTGGAGGGCGTAGCAGGATTTCTAATAAGCGTCCGGATTAGTGTCCCGCTGCTTGAAAGCGGCAACTCTAGCCTTTAGCTCAGTGCGGATGTTGCCTGTAATCCATGGCTTCTGGTTGAGGTATGTACGTATGGTCACTGTGGGGACGACGTCATCGATGCACTTATTGATGAAGCCAGTGACTGAGGTGGTGTACTCCTCAATGTCATCGGAAGAATCCCGAACATATTCCAGTCTGTGCTAGCAAAACAGTCCTGTAGCTTAGCATCTGCGTCATCTGACCACTTCCTTATTAACCTAGTCACTCATACTCCCCGTTTGAGTTTTTTCTTGTAAGCAGGAATCTGGAGGATAGAGTTATGGTCAGATTTGCCAAATGGAGGGCGAGCTTTGTATGAGTTTCTGTGTGTGGTATAAAGGTGATCTAGAGTTATTTTTTATCTAGTTGCACATGTGACATGCTGGTAGAAACAAGGTCAAACAGATTTCAGTTTTCCTGCATTAAAGTCCCCGGCCACTAGGAGCGCCGCCTCTGGATGAGCATTTTGTTGTTTGCTTATGGCCTTATACAGCTCGCTGAGTGTGGTCTTAGTGCCAGCATCAGTTTGTGGTGGTAAATAGACAGCTACGAAGAATATAGATGAAAACTCTCTTGGTAAATAGTGTGGTCTACAGCTTATCATGAGGTACTCTAACTCAGGCGAGCAAAACCTTGAGAATAATAACATTAGAGATTGTGCACCAGGTGTTGTTGGCAAAGAGACACACAACATCCCCCGATCTTACCGGAGGCTGCTGTTCTGTCTTGCCGATGCACGGAAAACCCAGCTAACTGTATATGATCCATGTCCTTGTTCAGCCACGACTCGGTGAAATATAGGATATTACAGTTGTTTCATTGTCTGTGTATCAAGTTGACAAACTATCACTGTGGTCAACAGAAGCGCTGGCGGTTTCTGAAGGCAATGTGGCATGTTGAATTTATTTTCTTCCTATGTATTTGGCTCTAGCATTTGAACCATTTTAGCTATAAACTATTATGACCCCATTCCTGAAAGCTAAGACTCTCTGGAATATGGATATGCCTTCTGTTCGCCTCTATGATGATCACAGGCCTCGTTAGAAGGGAGTGACACAAAAACAACAATTTGGCCAAGATAAGAATATATACTGAACAAAAACAGTAACGCAACATGTGTTGGTCCCATGTTTCATGAGCTGAAATAAAAGATCCCATAATTTTTTCATACGCACAAAAACCTTTTCTCTCAAATTTTGTGCACAAATTTGTTTACATCCCTGTTAGTGAACATTTCACCTTTGCCAAGATAATCCATCCACCTGACAGGTGTGGCATATCAATAAGCTGATTAAATAGCATGATCATTATACAGGTGCACTTTGTGCTGGGGACATTAAAAGGCCACTCTAAAATGTGCAGTTTTGTCACACAACACAACGCCACAGATGTCTCAAGTTTTGAGGGAGCGTGCAATTGGCATGCTGACTGCAGGAATGTGCACCAGAGTTGTTGCCAGAGAATTGAATGTCGTTTTAGAGAATTTGGCAGTACGTCCAACAGGCCTCACAACCACAGACCATGTGTAACCACGCCAGCCCAGGACCTCCACATCCGGCTTCTTCACCTGCAGGATCACCAGCCACACGGTCAGCTGATAACACTGTGGGTTTGCACAACCAAATAATTAATGCACAATCTGTCAGAAACCGTCTCAGGGAAGCTCATCTGCATGCTCATTGTCCTCACCAGGGTCTTGACTTGACTGCAGTTCGGTGTCGTAACCGACTTCAGTGGGCAAATGCTCACGTTTGATGGCCACTGGCACGCTGGAGAAGTGTGCTCTTCAGGAATGAATCCCGGTTTCAACTGTACTGGGCAGACGGTGTGTATGGCAACGTGTGGGCGAGCGGTTTGCTGATGTCAACATTGTGAACAGAGTGCAGCCATTATAATGACCCCTCCTCCTATAGCTCCTCCTAACAGCCTCCACTGGAATATAGGCAGAAACTGCTTCTTCAATAGAAATCCATGATCATGCTTGTAGGCGATGTCATGGCGACGTTGGCTAGCTAAGCACTTGCGCAGAAACACGTCATCGGGTCTAACGGTCATCTCGTGCCGAAGTGCGCATGTGCAGGCGTCAAATCAAAAGCACTACTTCGACAAAGTTTTTGATGAAAATGAAAACGTGCCAATTTGTCACTTTCACGAAGTTGGAGTAGTAACATGTTCAACTACTTAAGGTTGTGGCTTTAGATTTCGAGAAAATGAACAACTACGGAATCATTTTTCACTTCTCTCATTGACTTCTCAAACCCCAAACCCCGGCCTGGTCTGGTTGGTCTGTTTTGCAAGCGTTCCCAGAAGTCTTATAATGTTGCACCTCTGGGTTTAGAAATGTTGCACCTCTGGGTGGCTAAAGGGAAATGAAGGTTACGTACAGTGCATTCGGAAAGTATTCAGACCCCTTTACTTTTTCCATATTTTGTTACATTACAGCCATATTCTAAAATTGATTAAATTGTTTCCCCCCCTCCCCCCCATCAATCTACACACAATTCCCCATAATGACAAAGCAAAAACAGGTTTTCAGAAATTTTTGCAAATGTATAAAAAAAACCCTGAAATATCACATTTATGTAAGTATTCAGACCAGTTACTCAGTACTTTGTTGAAGCACCTTTAGCTTTAACGGAAGCAGCGATTACAGCCTCAAGTCTTCTTGGGTATGACGCTACAAGCTTGGCACACCTGTATTTGGGGAGTTTCTCCCATTCTTCTCTGCAGATCCTCTCAAGCTCTGTCAGGTTGGATGGGGAGCATCGCTGCACAGCTATTTTCAGGTCTCTCCAGAGATCATCCATCGGGTTCAAGTCCGGGCTCTGGCTGGGCCACTCAAGGACATTCAGAGACTTGTCCCGAAGCCACTCCTGCGTTGTCTTGGCTGTGTGTTTAGGGTCGTTGTCTTGTTGGAAGGTGAACCTTTGTCCCAGTCTGAGGTCCTGAGCAGGTTTTCATAAAGGATCTCTCTGTACTTTGCTCCGTTCATCTTTCCCTCGATCCTGACTAGTCGCCCAGTCCCTGCTGCTGAAAAACATCCCCACAGCATGATGCTGACACCAGCATGTTTCACTGTAGGGATGATACCAGGTTTCCTCCAGACGTGACGCTTGGCATTCAGACCAAAGAGTTCAATCTTGGTTTCATCAGACCAGAGAATCTTGTTTCTCATGGTCTGAGAGTCCTTTAGGTGCCTTTTGGCAAACTCCAAGTGGCTTCCGTCTGGCCACTCTACCATAAAGGCCTGATTGGTGGAGTGCTGCAGTGATGGTTGTTCTTCTGGAAGTTTTTCCCATCTCCACAGAGGAACTCTGGAGCTCTGTCAGAGTGACCATCGGGTTCTTGGTCACCTCCCTGACCAAGGCCCTTCTCACCCGATTGCTCAATTTGGCCGGCGGCCAGCTCAAGGAAGAGTCTTGGTGGTTCCAAACTTCTTCCATTTAAGAATGATGGAGGCCACTGTGTTCTTGGGGACCTTCAATGCTACAGACATGTTTTGGTACCCTTCCCCAGAACTGTTCCTCGACACAATCCTGTCTCTGAGCTCTACGGACAATTCCTTCGACCTCATGGCTTGGTTTTTGCTCTAACATGCACTGTCAACTGTGGGACCTTATATAGACAGGTGTGTGCCTTTCCAAATCATGTCCAATCAATTTAATTTACCACAGGTGGACTCCAATCTAAGTTGTAGAAACATCTCAAGGATGATCAATGGAAACATGATGCACCTGAGCTCAATTTCGAGTCTCATAGCAAAGGGTCTGAATACTTATGTAAATAAGGTATTTCAGTTTTTTATTTTTAATAAATTAGTCCCGTGTTTATTTTTATTTTTATTTTATTTCACCTTTATTTAACCAGGTAAACCAGTTGAGAACAAGTTCTCATTTACAACTGCGACCTGGCCAAGATAAAGCAAAGCAGTGCGATAAAAACAACAACACAGAGTTACATATGGGGTAAAACAAAACAAAGTCAAAAATACAACAGAAATACATATATATACAGTGTGTGCAAATTTAGCAAGTTATGGAGGTAAGGCAATAAAATAGGCTATAGTGCAAAATAATTACAATTAGTATTAACACTGGAATGATAGATGTGCAAGAGATGATGTGCAAATAGAGATACTGGGGTACAAATGAGCAAAATAAATAACAATATAGGGATGAGGTAGTTGGGCGGGCTAATTTCAGATGGGATGTGTACAGGTGCAGTGATCGGTAAGGTGCTCTGACAACTGATGCTTAAAGTTAGTGAGGGAGATAAGTGTCTCCAGCTTCATAGATTTTTGCAATTTGTTCCAGTCATTGGCAGCAGAGAACTGGAAGGAATTGCGGCCAAAGGAGGTGTTGGCTTTGGGGATGACCAGTGAGATATACCCGCTGGAGCGCAGACTACGGGTGGGTGTTGCTATGGTGACAATGAGCTAAGATAAGGCGGGGATTTGCCTAGCAGTGATTTATAGATGGCCTGGAGCCAGTGGGTTTGGCGACGAATATGTAGTGAGGACCAGCCAACAAGAGCGTACAGGTCACAGTGGTGGGTATTATATGGGGCTTTGGAGACAAAACGGATGGCACTGTGATAGACTACATCCAATTTGCTGAGTAGAGTGTTGGAGGCTATTTTGTAAATGACATCGCCGAAGTCAAGGATCGGTAGGATAGTCAGTTTTACGAGGGCATGTTTGGCAGCATGAGTGAAGGAGGCTTTGTTGCGAAATAGGAAACCGATTCTAGATTTAACTTTGGATTGGAGATTCTTAATGTGAGTCTGGAAGGAGAGTTTACAGTCTAACCAGACACCTAGATATTTGTAGTTGTCCACATACTCTAGGTCAGACCCGTCGAGAGTAGTGATTCTAGTCGGGTGGGCGGGTGCAAGCAGCGTTCGGTTGAAGAGCATGCATTTAGTTTTACTAGTGTTTAAGAGCAGTTGGAGGCTACTGAAGGAGTGTTGTATGGAATTGAAGCTCGTTTGGAGGTTTGTTAACACAGTGTCCAATGAAGGGCCAGATGTATACAAAATGGTGTTGTCTGCGTAGAGGTGGATCTGAGAGTCACCAGCAGCAAGAGCGACGTCATTGATATACACAGAGAAAGAGTCGGCCCAAGAATTGAACCCTGTGGCACCCCCATAGAGACTGCCATAGGTCCAGACAACAGGCCCTCCGATTTGACACATTGAACTCTATCTGAGAAGTAGTTGGTGAACCAGGCGAGGCAGTCATTTGAGAAACCAAGGCTATTTAGTCTGCCAATAAGAATGCGGTGGTTGACAGAGTCGAAAGCCTTGGCCAGGTCAATGAAAACGGCTGCACAGTACTGTCTATTATCGATCGCGGTTATAATATCGTTTAGGACCTTGAGCGTGGCTGAAGTGCACCCATGACCAGCTCGGAAACCGGATTGCATAGCGGAGAAGGTACGGTGGGATTCGAAATGGTCGGTGATCTGTTTGTTGACTTGGCTTTCAAAAACTTTTTGAAAGGCAGGGCAGGATGGATATGGGTCTGTAACAGTTTGGATCTAGAGTGTCACCCCCCTTTGAAGAGGGGGGATGACCGCGGCAGCTTTCAATCTCTGGGGATCTCAGACGTTACGAAAGAGAGGTTGAACAGGCTAGTAATAGGGGTTGCGACAATTTCGGTGGCTAGTTTTAGAAAGAAAGGGTCCAGATTGTCTAGCCCAGATGATTTGTAGGGGTCCAGATTTTGCAGCTCTTTTAGAACATCAGCTGTCTGGATTTGTGTGAAGGAGAAGCGGGGGGCATGGGCAAGTTGCAGCGGAGGGTGCAGAGCTGGTGGCCGGGGTAGTGGTAGCCAGGTGGAAAGCATGGCCAGCCGTAGCAAAATGCTTGTTGAAATTCTCGATTATTGTAGATTTATCGGTGGTGATAGTGTTTCCTAGCCTCAGTGCAGTGGGCAGCTGGGAGGAAGTGCTCTTATTTTCCATGGACTTTACAGTGTCCCAAAACTTTTTGGAGTTAGTGCTACAGGATGCAAATTTCTGTTTGAAAAAGTTAGCCTTTGCTTTCCTAACTGCTTGTGTATATTGGTTCCTAACTTCCCTGAAAAGTTGCATATCGCGGGGGCTATTTGATGCTAATGCAGTACGCCACAGGATGTTTTTGTGCTGGTCAAGGGCAGTCAAGTCTGAGGAGAACCAGGGGCTATATCTGTTCTTAGTTCTGTATTTTTTGAATGGGGCATGTCTATTTAAGATTGAGAGGAAATTACTTTTAAAGAACAACCAGGCATCCTCTACTGACGGAATGAGATCTATATCCATCCAGGATACCTGGGCCAGGTCAATTGGGAAGGCCTGCTCGCTGAAGTGTTTTTGGGAGCGTTTGACAGTGATGAGGGGTGGTCGTTTGACCGCGGACCCGTTACGGGACGCAGGCAATAAGGCAGTGATCGCTGAGATCCTGGTTGAAGACAGCGGAGGTGTATTTAGAGGGTAAGTTAGTCAGGATGATATCTATGAGGGTACCCATGTTTACGGATTTAGGGTTGTACCTGGTAGGTTCGTTGATAATTTGTGTGAGATTGAGGGCATCTAGTTTAGATTGTAGGATGGCCGGGGTGTTAAGCATATCCCAATTTAGGTCACCAAGCAGTACGAACTCTGAGGATAGATGGGGGGCAATCAATTCACATATGGTGTCCAGGGCACAGCTGGGGGCTGAGGGGGGTCTGTAGCAAGCGGCAACAGTGAGAGATTTATTTCTGGAAAGGTGGATTTTTAGAAGTAGAAGCTCAAACTGTTTGGGCACAGACCTGGATAGTATATGATAGAGCTCTGCAGGCTATCTCTACAGTAGATTGCAACTCATTTACATTTACATTTACGTCATTTAGCAGACGCTCTTATCCAGAGCGACTTACAAATAGGTGCATTCACCCTATAGCCAGTGGGATAACCACTTTACAATATATTTTATTTTATTTTTTATTTTATTTATTTTTTAGGGGGGGTAGAAGGATTACTTTATCCTATCCCAGGTATTCCTTAAAGAGGTGGGGTTTCAAATGTCTCCAGAAGGTGGTGAGTGACTCCGCTGTCCTGGCGTCGTGAGGGAGCTTGTTCCACCATTGGGGTGCCAGAGCAGCGAACAGTTTTGACTGGGCTGAGCGGGAACTATGCTTCCGCAGAGGAAGGGGAGCCAGCAGGCCAGAGGTGGATGAACGCAATGCCCTCGTTTGGATGTAGGGACTGATCAGAGCCTGAAGGTACAGAGGTGCCAATCCCCTCACAGCTCCATAGGCAAGCACCATGGTCTTGTAACAGATGCGAGCTTCAACTGGAAGCCAGTGGAGTGTGCGGAGGAGCGGGGTGACGTGAGAGAACTTGGGAAGGTTGAACACCAGACGGGCTGCGGCATTCTGGATGAGTTGTAGGGGTTTAATGGCACAGGCAGGGAGCCCAGCCAACAGCGAGTTGCAGTAATCCAGACGGGAGATGACAAGTGCCTGGATTAGGACCTGTGCCGCTTCCTGTGTAAGGCAGGGTCGTACTCTCCGAATGTTGTAGAGCATGAACCTGCAGGATCGGGTCACCGCCTTGATGTTAGCGGAGAACGACAGGGTGTTGTCCAGGGTCACGCCAAGGCTCTTCGCACTCTGGGAGGAGGACACAACGGAGTTGTCAACCGTGATGGCGAGATCATGGAACGGGCAGTCCTTCCCCGGGAGGAAGAGCAGCTCCGTCTTGCCAAGGTTCAGCTTGAGGTGGTGATCCGTCATCCATACTGATATGTCTGCCAGACATGCAGAGATGCGATTCGCCACCTGGTTATCAGAAGGGGGAAAAGGAGAAGATTAGTTGTGTATCGTCAGCGTAGCAATGATAGGAGAGGCCATGTGAGGATATGACAGAGCCAAGTGACTTGGTGTATAGGGAGAATAGGAGAGGGCCTAGAACTGAGCCCTGGGGGACACCAGTGGTGAGAGCACGTGGTGCGGAGACAGCTTCTCGCCACGCCACTTGGTAGGAGCGACCGGTCAGGTAGGACGCGATCCAGGAGTGAGCCGCGCCGGAGATGCCCAGCTCGGAGAGGGTGGAGAGGAGGATCTGATGGTTCACAGTATCAAAGGCAGCAGACAGGTCTAGAAGGACAAGAGCAGAGGAGAGAGAGTTAGCTTTAGCAGTGCGGAGAGCCTCCGTGACACAGAGAAGAGCAGTCTCAGTTGAATGACCAGTCCTGAAACCTGACTGGTTTGGATCAAGAAGGTCATTCTGAGAGAGATAGCAACTCCACCCCCTTTGGCAGTTCTATCTAGACGGAAAATGTTATAGTTGGGGATGGACATTTCAGAATTTTTGGTGGCCTTCCTAAGCCAGGATTCAGACACTGCTAGAACATCAGGGTTGGCGGAGTGTGCTAACGCAGTGAATAACTCAAACTTAGGAAGGAGGCTTCTGATATTTATGTGCAGAAAACCAAGACTTTTACGGTTACAGAAGTCAACAAATGATAGCTCCTGGGGAGTAGGAGTGATACTGGGGGCTGCAGGGCCTGGGTTAGCCTCTACATCACCAGAGGAACAGAGGAGGACTAGAATAAGGATACGACTAAAGGCTTTAAGAACTGGTCTTCTAGTGCGTTGGGTACATAGAATAAAGGGGGCAGTTCTCCGGGCGTTGTAGAAAAGATTCAGGGCATTATGTACAGAAAAGGATATGGAAGGATATGAGTACAGTTCAGGTAACCCTAAGCGTTGGGTAACAATGAAAGAGATAGCGTCATTGGAGGCACCGATTGAGCCGGTCTCGGCGTGTATGGGGGGTGGAACAAAGGAACTATATGAGGCAGTTTGAGAGGGACTAGGGGTTCTACAGTGAAATTGTATAATAAGAACTAACCCAAACAGCAACAGGCAAGGCATAATTGACATGGGAGAGAGGCATAAAGCAGTCACAGGTGTTATTAGAGAGCTAAGACAACAACTGGAAATAGCGATAACGTTTGGGCTAAGACTAAACAGAATAAACAGGACAGGGTACCGTGTAAAGGAACAGTCCAGCAGGCATAAGCTGTGCAGCTGAGTGATCATAAGGTCCAGTGAACAGCAATATGTGAGTCCGAGAGCAGTTCAAATTGGTGCTTCAGCACAGCTAGCAGGGAGCACAGTTGTAGTTTGCGTGTGCTAGCGGGCCGGGGCTGGCAGATGGATCTTCGTGGTCGTCGCAACTGGAAGCCTGATGAAACCACATCAGACTATTTCGTCGGCAAACCAGTCGTGTTGGATCGGCGGGGCTCAGTGTCAACACTAGGAGGTCCCGTCCGGTTGACAGAGAGGTAGATAGCCGGGAGATGGGCCTGAGGCTAGCTCAAGGCTAACTGGTGCTTGCTATAGGGCAATGGTAATCAGCCAACAACAGGTTGCAGCTAGCTAGCTGGTTGTGATGATCCGGCGCTAGGGTCCAGTGATTCCGGCAGAAAGTCCAATAAGCTCTGGGTCGATAGCACGCTGGGTCGATAGCACGCTGTGCAGACTGGCCGACGAATTGTCCAGGCTAGAGCTAGAGCTGGCTGGTGGATAGTGTAGGCCATGGACAGTGGTGAAGACGCTAACGGTGACTAATAGCAGGTAGCCATTCAGTTGCGGCTACACTAGTATCAGCTTACGGTTCTTGATGAAAGTTATAAAGAAATAATAGAATCCTTTCCACGTTGGGTGAGGCGGGTTGCAGGAAAGTATATTTAGTTAAAGAATGAAAAGTAAAAATTGAGAGATATATACAAAATAGACAAAAAAAACAAGAAACAGGATATTTACACAAGGACGATGAAATAAAAGCGACTGCACTGCTACGCCATCTTGGATTATTTGTACCGGGTAGTGCTGCGGCTGACCCCCTTAAATAGCTGCCACCGCACTACTCCCACCTCTTGTCCTTTTCGAGGCGCCATAGATCACCGACAAGAGGATTGGAGTGATCCAACAGCTCAAATAACTATGGTTACATACGTAACCTTCGTTATGTAGACCTAAACTCAGCAAAAAAAAGAAACATCCCTTTTTCAGGACCCTGTCTTTCAAAGATAATTCGTAAAAATCCAAATAACTTCACAGATCTTCATTGTAAAGGGTTTAAACACTGTTTCCCATGCTTGTTCATTGAACAATAAACAATTAATGAAC
Organism: Coregonus clupeaformis; assembly: GCF_020615455.1. Classification (NCBI taxonomy): domain Eukaryota; kingdom Metazoa; phylum Chordata; class Actinopteri; order Salmoniformes; family Salmonidae; genus Coregonus; species Coregonus clupeaformis. Next base: position 37,020,814 of record NC_059206.1, on the reverse strand, counting down.
ATGCACCTGTGGAACGGTCATTAAGACACTAACAGCTTACAGACGGTAGGCAATTAAGGTCACAGTTATGAAAACTTAGGACACTAAAGAGGCCTTTCTACTGACTCTGAAAAACACCAAAAGAAAGATGCCCAGGGTCCCTGCTCATCTGCGTGACCGTGCCTTAGGCATACTGCAAGGAGGCATGAGGACTACAGATGTGGCCAGGGCAATAAATTGCAATGTCCGTACTGTGAGACGCCTAAGACAGCACTACAGGGAGACAGGACGGACAGTTGATCGTCCTCGCAGTGGCAGACCACGTGTAACAACACTTGCACAGGATCGGTACATCCGAACATCACACCTGCGGGACAGGTACAGGATGGCAACAACAACTGCCCGAGTTACACCAGGAACGCACAATCCCTCCATCAGTGCTCAGACTGTCCGCAATAGGCTGAGAGAGGTTGGACTGAGGGCTTGTAGGCCTGTTGTAAGGCAGGTCCTCACCAGACATGACTGGCAACAATGTTGCCTATTGGCACAAACCCACCGTCGCTGGACCAGACAGGACTGGCAAAAAGTGCTCTTCACTGACGAGTTTCGATTTTGTCTCACCAGGGGTGATGGTCGGATTCGCGTTTATCATCAAAGGAATGAGTGTTACACCGAGGCCTGTACTCTGGAGCGGGATCGATTTGGAGGTGGATGGTCCGTCATGGTCTGGGGCGGTGTGTCACAGCATCATCGGACTGAGCTTGTTGTCATTGCAGGCAATCTCAACGATGTGCGTTACAGGGAAGACATCCTCCTCCCTCATGTGGTACCCTTCCTGCAAACTCATCCTGACATGACCAACCAGCATGACAATGCCACCAGCCATACTGCTCGTTCTGTGCTTGACTTTCTGCAAGACAGGAATGTCAGTGTTCTGCCATGGCCAGCGAAGAGCCCGGATCTCAATCCCATTGAGCACATCTGGGACCTGTTGGATCGGAGGGTGAGGGCTATGGCCATTCCCCCCAGAAATGTCCGGGAACTTGCAGGTGCCTTGGTGGAAGAGTGGGGTAACATCTCATAGCAAGAACTGGCAAATCTGGTGCAGTCCATGAGGAGGTGTTGCACTGCAGTACTTAATGCAGCTGGTGGCCACACCAGATACTGACTGTTACTTTTGATTTTGATCCCCACTTTGTTCAGGGACACATTATTCAATTTCTGTTAGTCACATGTCTGTGGAACTTGTTCAGTTTATGTCTCAGTTGTTGAATCTTGTTATGTTCATACAAATATTTACACATATTAAAAAAAGTTTGCTGAAAATAAACGCAGTTGACAGTGAGAGGACGTTTCTTTTTTTGCTGAGCTTATATTGGATCACTCCAATATGGTATCACAATACCAGATTAATCGGTGAACTAGGCATGGCCAGACAAGAGCAAAATCCCGTAGGACTGAGCTCAGGGCAATCATGGTTGCTGTGTCCCTCCATCCCCCTCCAGGGACGTGGACGCAACACCCAACACGGCCGTCCCGACCTGGTTGACGGCAGCAACATTGACTCGATAGTACCTAGCAAAAGTGCTAGACGACGCCCAACTGGCTGAGGCGCAAATTTCACCAAGGGGAACTCCTCGGAGCAGGGCCCACGATGTAGTTCCTCCTCTAGTAGAATGCACTACCACAGCTGACGGCAGAGGCCGGCCAGCCAGCTGATATGCTGTAGTAATAGTGTCCACAATCCAATGTGAGAGTCTCTGTTTAGATAGGCTCTTCCCCAGAACTCTCTGTCCATAACCCACAAACTGCTGATCCGACTGTCGTATTGTCTTAGTCCGTGTAACGTAAGTGTCTAGTGCCCTCACCGGGCACAGCACACTTGGGGAAAAACCCAGCCCACTCTCAGCCATGGGAGGTGCGTATGCGGACAAATGTAAGGGCCGGTTCACATGTCTGTCAGACAGGACCTTCGGCAAGAAAGAGGGGTTAGGCCTGAGGATAACACTCCCCTTGTCTGCACCCATTCGGAAACATTCAGCGCTCACTGAAAGAGCATGAGGTTTGCTAACCATCTTAGTAGAGGTAATAGCCAACAGCTATTCCACCTTCATGGATAGGTGCTTCAAAGACGCTAACACCAGGGGCTCGAAGGGTGGCCTAGCAAGTGCTGACAGCACCACGTCAAGGTTCTAGTTTGGCACAGAACGGGCCTTCACTGGACGCAGACGTCTAACTCCCTTCATAAACTTGGAGAGCAATGGGGGGCCACCCATGGGTCCCTCCGGGCCATCGTCATGGCATGCCGAAATTGCGGCCAAATACACTCTCAAAGTAGATGCCGCTCGGCCCGCAAAAGTGTAAAACCGTTTGTACATCACACGACTCAGGGGGCAACATTATGACTCTCACACCAAGTCCAGAACATGCCCCATCACATTTAATATGACGCGTTGGTGGAGGAATCCCTGGCATTCTGCAACGTGTTCGCCACATTGTCCTAATGCCTAGACTTGCCCGTTGACGCCTCTCAGGGGCCAAGCCCAAAGCTAGAGGCAGCGTGGGTCCGGATGCCAGAGCGTCTCCCGAGCCTGAGAGAGCAGGGCGGGTCTCAGCGGCAGCTGCCATGGGTTCCCAGAGAGGAGGGACAACAGGAGGCTGAACCATGGTCGTCTAGGCCAGTATGGGGCTATCAGGAGCAGCAGGTGGCTCTTCAAACTGACCCTGTTTAGCGTAGCTGTGATCAGGGGAAATGGTGGGAACACATAAAGTGTTGTTGCCAGCCAACCGTGGTGTTGTCTGATCTGACCAGGACATGCTTCCCCTCCAAGTAGGGCAGGAACTGTTGGAGTGCCAGGCGAACCGCCCTGCGCTCCAGCACATTGATGTGCTTGCCACTCCATGGGGGGCTCCAGCATCTGCTTGCTGCCATGCCTCTGAACACTGCCCCCCAACCCGCTAGCGAGGCATCGGTGCACACTAGCTCCCTGCGGTGGACTCTGTTCAGTATCACTCCCTCCAACAGGAAGGAGTGAGAGTGCCATTTCAACAGAGTCCTCACACATGCGTTTGTCACCGATAGCTGACGATGTCTGTGTTATCTCTGGTGTAGATGGTGAGAGTTGAACCATTGCTGGAGTGGCCTGAGGTGAAGAAGGCCCAGCGGAATCAACAGAGAAGCCGACGTGAGTAACTTCTGGCACTCTAATACGGACACAGCTCGTCTAAGCCGGAAACAGTCTAGGTAGGCCTGTATCTTCTCTGATCTCACCCGAGGGAGACGTGCCCTTATAAGAGTTGAGTCGATCAACATTCCCAGGAAGACCACCGGCTGTGAGGGAGTCAGGCTGCTCTTCTCCATGTTTAGGGTGAGGCCCAGGTCTTTAATGTGCTTCAAGATGATCCTTGCGCTCTTGATTGAGCACACACCAGCCAGTCGTCCAGGTAGTTCAGCACTAGAAAGCACACCCAAAGAGTCCAACGGGGTGCTGCCGCGACGATGCATCACCCCAGAGGGGGGAATACGGTCATCAGATGGGGAGGACTGTACTGTGGCCCTCATCCCCTCCAGGCGTGCTAAGCGCATGCGTTCTCCAAAGGCGGGGCAGGCCAAACAACTATTGGGTTCTCTAACTGCTCTCCGTGCGTGATCTAACCCAAGACAGGTCATGCAGGCAGAATGTGCATCCCCCGTAGGCAGGGGTACCTCGCATCTCTCGCAATGAAACACCATAATAGTTATGTAGTTTCTCTGTGAAAGTAAAGCCAACAGTGTGATATTACTATGTGCCTATAGTATACACTGCGCAATACTGTAATAGTCAGATACTACAGTCCTACAGTACCAGCCTTAGTCTCATATACTATCTGAAGGAGAAGAGACATGAACTGGGTGTGAATTACCTGATCGTGGGGGAGGGGCAGAGCACACAAACTCACACACAGGTTGGCTCAATCTTTGCTTATATGTGTGGGTCGGCTGTAACTCACTCCAGGTTAAAGTTTATTCTACTATTGTTGATAAAACAAGTTTACTGGAGAACGGAGACCAAGTAGAGACTTTTGGACGAGGTGGATAATTGTATAATATGAGGCAGTTTATTCAGAGGTAAAGATATCTGTAAATAGCGTGCACGGACCCGTTCGTCAACCTCGTAGGGAGATATCTGAGAGCGCGCCCTAAACATTGTGTGCTGACATTTTATACAATAAAATAAAGTAGGTTGATTCTAGGAGTTCTGATCTTCTGATTGGTCCTGATGAGTTGGTCGAGGTCACTTCCATTGCATTGGCTCTGAGTCGGGTTGTCTGTCTTCAGATGTTCAGCCTAAAAGAAGGGATTTTGTGTGTGCGTGTGTTATCAGTAATAATGTGTGTGTGTGTAATAATGTGTGTGTGTGTGTGTGTGTGTTTTGGGAAAATGTTCAGCCGAAAGAGGGGATTTTGTGTGTGCGTGTGTTATCAGTAATAATGTGTGTGTGTGTGTGTGTGTTTGTGTTTGTGTGTGTCATGGGAGAACTCGTGAGTTGGAAGGACTGAGAGACCTATGGCGTGGGTGTTGTTCTTAGCCACCTGCTGACAAGGCCGACAAGATAGAAGTCTTTGTCCATTGTATTAAATCCGAAGGCCCAACACAAGATGGGTCATGCACAAAATTTTAGCCAGACCAAGCTATAACATAATATATTTACTACGACAAATCCCTCTCTTCACGTCTCCCCCAGAGACGTGACCAAGTAACAGTAAAGAAGGAAAACTTAAGACGTGACACAAGCTAACAGTGTAATTGGCAAAATAGGGAAAACTTTATCAGAAGATAAAGTTTTACATTCCCCCTCTTCACGTCTCACAAGAGACGTGACATAAAGCTTAAATGCTGCAATTTGGCAAAATAGGGAAAACTTTATCAGAAGATAAAGTTTTACATTCCCCCTCTTCACGTCTCACAAGAGCGTGACAAAAGCTTAGATGCTATTCATCATCCAGATATCCTTGGTCAGCATCGTCAATAGCAAGCAAAGGAAACATCTGACCGTTATCTGCAGGATGCGGATCAATAAGCGGTGGTTATAATCCTGGTTGTCAGCGTCCGTATGCATGGAATGCAACAGCATCCACAAAGCACTAGAATTGCAGCAAAAACAGAGATGGATACAAGTATAGAAGAAACAAGCGTTTTATATTTACCAAACGCATCCATCCAAGAGTCCCACATTGAAGTATCCACCCCTGAGTGGCTCTTCATTTTGCCATTAAGAGTTCGTAACCCTTCCAGGGCGACAGTCAAGCTGCCATCTGTGGCTGTATTGTTGGGAATAAAGGTACAACATTGTTCACCAAACATAGCACATACTCCTCCTTTTTCAGCCAGGAGCATGTCGACAGCAATACGATTTTGGAAAGCCATGAGAGAGGTCGCAGCCAACTGGCCATGCACCGCCTCAAAACCTTGTTGTGTCCAATTGCCTAATTTTTGAACATTAAAATGGACATAATTGATTCTGTCAACATTTTTATTAATTGTGCACCACCAGCAAAATGAAGATTCAAAACCTGCGGCTACTTGGTCAATCAATTTATACTCATCTGGTACCCCCCTAGGGACCCCAATTGCATCAATGTAGGTTGGGTCCCCATGAGTAGGGCCCACAGCGCGCCTGGTCCTGGTAGGAATTAAGTCAGACACATGGGTCACCAGCTCCTGAACACCTGTTGGATACACAGAAATTGGTAGCAAAAGAGAGACTAGTGCACAGGTGCCTGTGGCATTTCCAGGCAGTCCATCAAACAGATGAACGCCTCCACACCACCACCAGACATCAGCCCTGGAAACAGGTTTAAACTCAGCATTAGGCGTATAGATAAACCGACACCATCCAACAGGTACCATACCCAACAATGGTAGACCTTTCGTGAGATTAACACAGGTAAAGTTAGCTCTAGCCACCTGATAGGAAAAAATTGGTTTCTTAGTTGCTTTAGTAACCAAGGGATGAACTACGTCCCATAGTGTACAATTGGCGGAAGGGTTGTCATGTTTCATGACAGACAGGAAGCATTCTGGCGTAATGGCGGCAGGGATAATGCGAAGCAATGGCCGTGCCCCCATACAAACCACACAACTCTGATGAGTCACCTTTGCCGCTTCCTCAGTCAACAAGAGCCAGTTGTTAGAAAGGCCGGAGACACCTGTAGCGGTCAGGATTACATCATCCAAAGTAGGTGGAGTGGTAAGTAAAATAATAGAATTATTCTTATTACCATTTTCATTAATAGCCTGTGCTTTTGTGTTATTAATATGACAAATTCGAACATTCCAATGGACTGGTGCAGTGGTACAGCTTACATAAGGAGCAAGTCTAAAGTCCTGGCAGCCTAATGCAATACCAGGATAGATAGTAAATTTGAGTCCTTTAGAGCTTTTTGTCAAAGTCAAGAGTTTCCTCCATTGTTTTCCTAATGTAGTAGAGGTGCAACTGGACCAGTCATAATTAGTCTCACATACCAAGTTTGTCCAAGTCCAATCGCTATGGGTGTCCCCCACTGTCATATACCAGTCCCAGTCACGGTAGTAGGAAAGGTCTCTGAAGTCTACCCACGGCACTGTCGCAGTAGTGGTAACATTAAAGGGTATACATAATGTGGTGCTTCTATACAATTTTCTGGGCCCACAGGAAAGGGTGTTAGAGACAACTTGTCGTTTATTTACGTGGTGGCTGTGGCTTACATTCTGATCTGGGCTCAATGTGTCGGAGTGCAGGTTGATCGGACGTATGGTTGTGGCATTGAATGTGTCGTTAGGTTTACTAGTGGGTGTAATGGGTGTCTGTGTCATGTGCTGTACTGACCAGAGTATGATTCCTAGAGTAACCCCAATAGTTACAATCAACAAAACAAGGAGTGGAGCAGAGCACCCCAGTCTCTCCCATGGTGGTCTGTCCCTCCTCTGTCTTTCCCCCTCCAGTATCTGAAGATGGGAGTCTCCTCCACATATTCAGATAGTGTTGGTGTCAAGAATTTGATCCGAATTTAATGTGATTAAATCACTTCTGACTTCAGTCAGGGTTCTGGAAGGAGTTGGTGCTGGTGTACAATGTGTCAAGTGGTGCCAAGGTGCGCCTGATTTACCTTTGACCTGGACTGAGTGTGAAGTAACCTCCTTCACTTCGTCACGGTCCAGTCCACCTGGGATCTTGCCACTTTCTCTTGTGAACCTTGATCCTTACCCAGTCGCCAACTTTTACCTTCAGCAGCGCCGGATCTCCCGTCAGCTCCCCCTCTTGGACCTTGTGAATCTGTTTGGAGAGAGCTGCAGAGAGTTCCGTTAGTTTTCTCACATATTCAGACATTACAATTTGTTGTACATCAAGGGCGGGCATATGACCTCCCTCCCTTGGTGGACCAGGCATGACTCTACCAGTCATAATCTCATGTGGAGAGAGATGGGTGCCTGCTCCTGGAGAGGCTCTCATGGCCATCAACGCCAGGGGCAGAGCTTCAACCCACGTCAACTTTGAACCTGCACATACCTTGGCTATCTTAGCCTTCAAAGTTTGATTGGCGCGTTCCACGAGGCCCTGAGATTGCGGCCGGTACACAGACCCAAACTTGTGCACAATGCCGAACCTCTCCTCCACCTGTCTCAGGTGTTGGTTACTGAAATGGGACCCGTTGTCGGATCGAATTTGTCTTGGAACCCCATACCTTGGTATGAGTTCAGTCTGCAGCCACTTAATAACTGACCTAGCATCCTCACGTGCTGTTGGTATTGCCTCAACCCATTTGGAGAATCGATCTACCATTACCAATAAGTACCTTTTCCCATTAGTTACATTATCAGCCCCCCATGTCAGTGTAATCTATGCTAATGTCCTGAAAACATGCATTAGGTACTGGGTATGAACCCATGGGTGTTTGGAAAGGTTTCTTTGGGTTGTGGCTGCCACAAATGCTGCACTCATCACAAAACAAGTCTGTCATGTCCTTAATGTGTGGGTGCCACCAAATATGGGAAACCTTCTGTAAAGTTTTGAGTTTCCCTTCATGGGTGGGCCCATGAGCCTCACGTATCAGCTCGGGACAGAGATTAGCTGGGGCCACCAACCTGCCGTCATGGCATCTCCAAAGTTCATCAGGTCCTTTGGTGGCTCCCATCTGTCCCCATACCGAGTGCTCATACGGGCCCGCTGTGAATTGTAGTTCCTTTATGTGTTGGTCTGTGAGTTCTGTTCTAGCTGGTTGAGTCTGCAGCACCATCTGTCTTGGAGTGTAGCCCCCCAGCTTTCTTGGCTGCTTTGTCAGCTGCGTCATTTCCCTCGCTGACTTTGTTCTTGAGTTGCTGATGTCCTTTGCACTTCATGATGGCCACCTGCTCAGGTAGTGAGACTGCTTTTATCAGTCTCTCCATTTGTGCCTTGTGTTTGATCGGAAGGTTTCCTGTTGTGGTGAAGTTACGTCTGACCCATTGTGGTCCATCTGTATGGACTGCTCCATGAGCATATGCTGAGTCAGTGTAGATGTTCACAGTCTTTCCTTCAGCCTTTTCCAGGGCTTGAGTCAAACCAATGATCTCGGCTAGTTGGGCTGAGGCAGGTTGTGGGATGATGTCTGATTCCAGGGTCACGTGTGACCCGTCTGGAAGCTGCTGTACCACTGCATATGCTGCTATGTTCCCTTCTTCTCCTCTATAGCAGCATCCATCGGTGTACAACCATAGATCAGGATTGGTAAGGGGTTCGTTTCCCAAGTCTGGTCGCAGTTTCAGTTCCTGTGCCGCTCTCTCTTCGCAGGAGTGTGCCAACCCTTCTTCTGCATTGAGTGCGTCTGCCATGTTTTTGTCGGTGTTGACAAAAGTAATGTGTGATTGGGTGCATTTATTCTGGATTTTGTTCTTTCTTTCAGCGCTGAACGTGAATTCCTTGCTCATCAGATATGCTGCAACCCCATGATGCGTATGGATTTCCAATTTGTGGCACATTACCAGGTGGGCGGTTTTTTCAATAGCTTTTGCCACTGCAGCCACGTACCTGGAACATGTTGTCTGACCTGCTTCAATATGGTCCAACTTAGAGGAATGATACATCAGTACTCTTCTCTCCCCCTCTTGTTTCTGAAAAAGGATGGAAGAAGTGAACCCCTCCTTTTCAGAAACATCAAGATGAAATTTGTTTTTGTAGTCGGGTGCTGTCAGAGCTGCTGCCACCGAGAGATCGGTTTTTAGGAGAGCAAACGCTGTTGATGCTTCAGGTGTCCAGGTAAGTGAGGAGTGTAAGTTTCTTGGTCCTGCTTCTCTCACTATTTCTCTCAGAGGTTCAGTCCTGGATGTGTAGTCAGGGATGTGGGTACGGCTGTACCCTGTCAACCCCAGGAAGGACAACATGCCTGACACTGTGGTGGGACGTGGATGATGGAGTATGGAATCTCGGTGGGATTTCGAGAGACCAGCACCTTCTCCTGAGATTTCTCTGCCAAGGAAAAGGACAGTTCTGCGACAGGACTGGACTTTGCTCATTTTGACCTTGTAGCCTTTGACAGCCAAGAAGTCAAGTAGGGTTTTTGTCATTTGTAGACAGAGATCAGATGTGGGAGCCCCCAGCAGAAGGTCATCTACATATTGGATGAGTATCACTCCTTCAGGGATTTTCAATTCAGCCAGGTGTGTCTTTAGGATATGATTGAAGATTCCGGGAGAACACCTGTAACCCTGTGGAAGAACCGAATACGTATACTGTTGATGTTCATATGTGAAGGCAAAGAGAGGCTGTGAAGCCTCATCCAGTGGAATGCTGAAGAAGGCATTAGCCAGATCCACAACGGTGAAGTATTGGTGTTTTGGTGAGAGATTACTCAGTGTAATGTGAGGGTCAGGGACAGGTAGGTCAATGGGTGCAGTGACGTCGTTCACTGCTCGGAAGTCTTGTACCATCCGGTATGTTTCACCTCCTGTTTTCAAGACTGGTAAGATTGGTGTGTTCCATGGAGACACAGTGCGATATATGACCCGAGCTCCCAACAACCCATCTATGGTTGGTTTGATCCCCATGGTCTGTTCAGGTTTCAGACGGTACTGTGTTCGGTAAATAGGAATTTGATCAGGGTTGAGTAAGGTGATGGTGACTGGTGCCACCTGTAGTTGTCCAACATCAAATGGGGTGTGTGTCCATATGCCTTCATCAATGGTGGAAAGCAGTGCTTGTGATGAGGGGTGGTCTGTGTAAGGTTTACCATGGTGTCTTGGGAGAGTCAAACGTTCAGGAAGGCAATGTTCCTCTGTGTCAACTGTCATAAACCTCCACATGTTCTCAGTGGTGGCTTTGGTTATTCCTGGAGTTTGGGTGGGTTCCCACTGGAGTTTGGATGCTCTTCTGATCATAGGCCCAAGGCTCCTTGCTTCAAAACCGTTTCCAACTGCCAGTGTAACATGGGGAGCAGATTCTTCGCCCAGTAGGTACCAGGATTTCAAATGGGAAGGTAGGATAACCGGAGCAGCCACTCCTTCCTGTCCACACACTATGGTACAACATCTGATTGTTGGTGTCAGGTGCATCATGTTTTCATCCCAGTCATCGGTATATGGGTTGACATCATTATCAGTCACATTAAGTGTACAGTGGATTTCAGCTTGAGGAGTCTTGTATGGGTGAAATGTGTAAATGAGTTGTCTCAGCTGGTTGAACTTGAATTGAACCTCAGGGGTTCCTTGGCCGGATTCGATGCACTTCAACCAGTATATTTCTTGGGTCAGGGAGAGCACTGGGGTTGGGATGATGGGTAGCATCAGCACCCTAACTGGATGAACTGGTGTGGAGGTAATGGGATCAATGGAAACCTCCACACCCTTTTCGGTAAGGTAGATTGAACATTTCAGTTTGCACAATAGGTCCCTTCCTAATAGGTTGATTGGACAGTTGGGACAATATAGGAATTGATGCTTCAAATTGGAAGGGCCCCATTGGAAGAGCAATGGTATGGTCTTAGTGCCATGTTCCCCACTAGGTGTCCTCCTTGCACCACGAACACAGGCGCTTGTACCACTGCAGGACTTAGGAATGGGTTATAAGGGTTAGTTGGAGGAGTGGGTGTGTATGCGGGTGGTGTGCTCTTCGCTTCCTGTGGCAGGGTCGGATACAGTGGTGCTGAGGGCGCTGGTATGTCACTCATGGACTGTGTCCCCACTATTGGTGTTGTCTCAGTTGTGGGTTCAATCACCACACCCATCATGTCTGGTTTCTTGTATGGGTGTGCTCGTCGTGTTTCCTCAATTGCCCACGTACCTATCCTTAGCTCAGCCTCTGCTCTCTCTCTGTGTTTAGTCCCTTCCTTCTTGAATAAGTGAGACTTTTTCCTTTTCACTTCACTTTCTGTTCCTTCCCTCACTGCCTCCCCTAGCTCTATCTCCATAGAGATGAGTTGCCCTTTAGACGGGGCACCCCCGCTAAAGTAACCTGCCTGTGTCCATTTGAGTCTCACTCCCTCCCACACTTTCTTTACTGTCTTATACTGTTCTTTCCCTCCCGCTCTATCCTGTATTCTTTGATCTAGATATTCATTAAATTTGAGTTTTGGGACGGTAGTGGTTGCCATGGTTATACAGTTTATTAGACTATCTTGGTGCTCTTAGCCCGTCACTGGCCGAATCCAGCAATGTATTCTTGGCGCTGACTGAGATTTATCTCTGATGTCCCACCCTCGTACACAAAAAATGTTCAATGCTTTATTATTAGGAATTATTTTGCAAAAGGTATTATTGTTTTTCAATTATTCGAATTATTATATATTTTCCCAAAAGGTATCAGAACCGCCCTTTTGGAACAATATATTAACAAACCCGAGCGCTCCCAAAACAATCATCAATTTAATCCCATGAATTATTTTGCAAAAGTTATTATTGTCTTTCAGGTACTCGAGCTATTATATACTTTCCCAAAAGGTATCAGAATCGCCCTTTTGGAAGAATACATTAACAAACCCAAGCGCTCCTAAAATAATTATCAATCTAATTCTAGGGATTTATTTAGCAAAAGTTATTATTGTTTTTCAGGTATTCGAGTTATTATATATTTTCCCAAAAGGTATCAGAATCGCCCTTTTGGAACAATATATTAACAAACTCAAGCGCTCCCAAAATAATTATCAATTTAATTTTAGGAATTATTTAGCAAAAGTTATTATTGTTTTTCAATTATTCGAATTATTATATATTTTCCCAAAAGGTATCAGAATCGCCCTTTTGGAAGAATATATTAGCAAACTCGAGCGCTTCCAAAACAATTATCAATCTAATTCTAGGAATTATTGAAATACCAACACCGCAAGAGGGAAAAAGTTCAAGTCAGCTTTTAGCGCAGCGGCTACATAACAGGCAAAATAGGACTCGGTGGTCCTCTTAAAAGTTATCAACTAGTTAGTCTCATGAAACGGCCAATCTTACACAACATTCAGGTTATCATTTCAACAATTACATTTTTCATTACATATCAGCATCAACACACGAATTCAGTTTAAGTTCCTCACAGTACATATAGTTGAGTGCCACGTCAACCAAATTGCCCGACTATCTGAACTTGTATTTTTATTATATATTTTTTGATTCTCCTCAAGGAGACTCCCAGTCGTTTAAACCATTCAACTGGCGTCTAGTCGGGAGAACCTTTTCTGGACTTGGATTCTCACGGAATTAACTCAACCCGACTATCTGAATCTTTTTTATCAAGTCACCAGATCCTTCTCTTGTGGATCAAATAAAAGGGTCCATCGCTTGTGAACCAAAAACTGTAATAGGCTTCTCACTAGAAAGCCGCATTTCAACAGGAAATAAAACCACTGTAACTAGACTTCTTCTCTTAGAGTCACATTTCAACAGTAAAAACCTAAGATTTCAGATATCAACAGCAAAAAATAAAAGGGTCCGTCTCTCGTGAACCTCAACCTCTGTAACTAGACTCCTCCCCTAGAGAGTCACATTTCAACAGTAAAAACCTAAAGAATTCAGATATCTTTACATATGTGCCTTTTGAGTCATAATAGATATGTTATAAATTTATCAGTAATCCATACTCACGCCCAGTACTACTGATCATAATTTGGGTTTATCCTACAATACAATATGCAGATTTTGTTTTAACAGGTTCTGCTTACCTTTGTATTGACGGCCGTCTAGATCAGTTTCCTGAGGCGAGCTGGATTCCCGGCTGCTCCTGCGGATCAGGTCACCCGTCCTTTCAGATCCGTCTCTTACTTGTCTCCTGTCTCTATCAACTTTTATGGACCGAATTCAGAGTTAGAAAACCATCCTCTGCTACCAAGTTTTGTTGATAAAACAAGTTTACTGGAGAACGGAGACCAAGTAGAGACTTTTGGACGAGGTGGATAATTGTATAATATGAGGCAGTTTATTCAGAGGTAAAGATATCTGTAAATAGCGTGCACGGACCCGTTCGTCAACCTCGTAGGGAGATATCTGAGAGCGCGCCCCTAAACATTGTGTGCTGACATTTTATACAATAAAATAAAGTAGGTTGATTCTAGGAGTTCTGATCTTCTGATTGGTCCTGATGAGTTGGTCGAGGTCACTTCCATTGCATTGGCTCTGAGTCGGGTTGTCTGTCTTCAGATGTTCAGCCTAAAAGAAGGGATTTTGTGTGTGCGTGTGTTATCAGTAATAATGTGTGTGTGTGTAATAATGTGTGTGTGTGTGTGTGTGTGTGTTTTGGGAAAATGTTCAGCCGAAAGAGGGGATTTTGTGTGTGCGTGTGTTATCAGTAATAATGTGTGTGTGTGTGTGTGTGTTTGTGTTTGTGTGTGTCATGGGAGAACTCGTGAGTTGGAAGGACTGAGAGACCTATGGCGTGGGTGTTGTTCTTAGCCACCTGCTGACAAGGCCGACAAGATAGAAGTCTTTGTCCATTGTATTAAATCCGAAGGCCCAACACAAGATGGGTCATGCACAAAATTTTAGCCAGACCAAGCTATAACATAATATATTTACTACGACACTATACGTGGGGGTGTTGGCAGGATGTAAGGAGTGTGCCTAGTCCTGCAGTGGTCTGCTCTTGTTAAGCTAGCTACTGCATAGCTCATTTACCGTGGAACACACAAGAGTCTAGGCAAGATGGCTGCGCCCTGTGAGAGATAAGCGTGGTGCACCTAGCAACACGTGACTCACTCTCCAAGTAGAACTGCAAGCCCGCCGGAGCTAAACATACACAGACTCCCGATCTTGCGGGGTTAGGCTGTCACAAGTAATTAAATACAAGGACAAACCCAAACGAGATGGCACAAGCCAAACAGAGTGGGAGGACAGCAGAACACCCAGGTGGAGAGGCTAGCTAGCTAGCTGCTCCAAGCTATTGAATAGCTGCAGGTATATTTCTGCGCTTATACATAGAGCTCTTACCAATCGAATCCTCTATGGAATGAACTGAGAAAATGAAGAGATGGGAATAGTGCAGCGGCAGCTATTTAAGGGGGTCTGCCGCAGCACTACCGGTGACTAATCTGAAATTCTTACTCAGAATGTATCCTGCGGAGTGGAAGGATACGATATTGGAGTGATCCAATATAGTGCTACATAACACTTTTCACGCCTAAACAAAGATTAGGGATAAACTGACAAGATACATGTCTCTCCGCCCTAACAATGGGAGTCGTTGTCCACAAAGAGGCACGGCGGGCTGCATGGCTCCGAGGGTTGTTGATGTCAACTGCCGAAGCTATGCTACTAGCCTCATGCAATGAATATGCATAGCCATCTCGAAACAACTCCGATATAAAGTGTTTTTTCTCAAAGTTGGTGGGCGAAACAACGAAAAAACGCCATCTGCTGGAGGGAGACAGATTTTCTGCGGAGTTGGGCCTCTCTCTTCCTCTATCCGCTAACTTCCGGTGTATGCATTATGTAAATTGTCATCAGGGACTATCTATCAATTCTTAACTTTTGTCACGGGACTCGGACTTTATCCCTCTGTGGAAGATTCAATTTGTAAGCTTATACTGGTTGATTCTCAAGATAATAAGTCTAATAATTTACCAATAAGAAATGTGAAGTCAGACAAATACAGTAGGCTTTTTTCCCTTTCTGAATAGCACCATACAGTCTTAGACACTCCCTCGGTGTGGCGCATTGCAAGACTTGACTCGCAGCTTCTAGTTAGGACTCTATCGACGCATAAGAAACCTCTGTACATGGGGTTAAAGACGAAGCATGGATCCAATTCAAGAAAAACCGAGCAAGGAGGTCGACATTTATCGTGACACATGGGTCCGCTTCTTAGGTATGCCATAAAAGTGTGTTGTTTTTGGATGTCTTGAACCAGGGGGATGTCCCCGTCTAATCCCTCTCACGCTAAGAACAAGCGTAAACTAGTACAAGATATAGCTAGCTCGAGCTGGGTTGCTAGCTCGTGAGCTAGCCAGTTTTTGGTCTGAATTTGATCTACTTATAAATAGATGCTCTATACTTGATATTGTTTTGTAATGGTTGCGTTCGACCAATTCAAAGCTCAGCAACACGATCAAATACTAATGTAGTCAAATAGCTACCAATCTAGTAGCTGCCTTCAAACAGCTAGCTAGTTAGGTTAGTGGGTTGGGTAAATTGCATGGTACTTCCTAGTAGTGATTTAGGATTGACAAATAAGTAAACGCTCATCACATATTTAAGCACCAGTTCCATTGAAATGATACAATGTCTGGAATCTCAGTGTAGTAGGCCTAATAGCTACATTAATATAGCTGTCCCTGCATTGCAATAACATTTATCCATACTGACCTTAGAGTCAAAAGTGTACAGAGGATATCTGTTCCTCCTTCACATAAGGCAATCGTGTTGATTTCTAACTTTTTAGTCATTTAGCAGACGCTCTTATCCAGAGCGACTTACAGTTAGTGAGTGCATACATTTTTCATACTGGCCCCCCGTGGGAATCGAACCCACAACCCCGGCGTTGCAAGCGCCATACTCTACCAACTGAGCTACAGGAGGGATCAATAACACTAGCCACTGTGCAATGCATTTACATTTTCTGCTGGGTTCTTATTGGCTGGGGGTGACATTGAAATGTGCTATGTTACTCAAATAACCCCAGGGCCAGCTGCAGATCGGTGCTGTTATTTTAATTTATTTTATTTGACCTTTATTTAACTAGGCAAGTCAGTTAGAACAAATTCTTATTTACAATGAGGGCCTACACCGGCCGAACCCGGACGACGCTGAGCCAATTGTGTGCCGCCCTATGGGACTCCCAATCACAGCCGGTTGTGATACAGCCTGGAATCGAACCAGGGAGTCTGTAGTGACGCCTCAAGCCCTGAGATGCAGTGCCTTAGACTGCTGCGCCACTCTGGAGTTATGGCCTGCATGCACAGCTCTCTGTCTATCTCCTCTACCACTGACTCTCACTCCTCTCTCAGACCGGCTCTCTCTCTCTCGTAAACATTTAGCATGAAGCATCTTTATAGCATTATAATCAACACCAACCAATTATCGATCAGTGTATTGTAAAGCACATTCAGTAGCCTACGTAGTTAGAAATGACATAAATGAGTGTTACAGAATCTGTTCAGAATGTGCTGTTGTTCTGCCATATGAGTAGCATAACCTTTCCCAGAAACAGATTCACTGAAGTAGCAGAATTGGACTGTGCATTGAATCGTTTTTGTTTAGTGCTGCCAGTGTGTTGGTAGAAGTACAAGCAGGGCTCTAAATTAACTTTTTCTTTGGTAGCCTGGTCCCAGATCTGTTTGTGCTTTTTGAAACCTCTTACACTATCATTCTAACTCCTTTTGATACCAAACATGACATTGGCATGATAATGAGTGGCAAGGACTAGAATGTTAGAAAAAACAGACTGTGGTACCCAGGCTATAGCACTGGTGTTCCTAACTTATAGCACTGGTGCTGCCAACTTATAGCACTGGTGCTCCCCGCAACAAACAGTATAGGAGCACCGGAAAAGGAGATTAGGCCTATCCTACCTTTAAAACACATCTCCTGGAGTAGCTATCCAGCACCTTTCCTTTCTTCCAATATCATCTTAAACCATAGCCTACTGGTCGTTGGTCACGTTACCAGGTTGTAAGCCAGCTAAGTAACCTGACTGGACGAGGTACCAGGTAAACAAATACACTACATGACCAAAAGTATGTGGACACCTGCTCATCGAACATCTCATTCCAAAATCATGGGCATTAATACGGAGATGGTCCCCCCCCTTTGCTGCTATAACAGCCTCCACTCTTCTAGGAAGGCTTTCCAATGGCAGCGAGCTTTACACCACTCCAGCCGACACTTGGCATTGCGCATGGTGATGTTAGGCTTGTGTGTGGCTGCTCGGCAATGGAAACCCATTTCATGAAGCTACCGACTAACAGTTCTTGTGCTGACGTTGCTTCCAGAGGCAGTTTGGAACTCGGTAGTGAGTGTTGCAACCGAGGACAGACAAGTTTTATGCGCTATGCTCTTCAGCCCTCGGCGGTCCAGTTCTGTGAGCTTGGGTGGCCTACCACTTTGCGGCTGAGCCGTTGTTGCTCCTAGACGTTTCCACTTCACAATAACAGCACTTGCAGTTGACCGGGGAAGCTCTAGTAGGGCAGAAATTTGATGAACTGACTTGTTGGAAAGGTGGCATCCTATGACTGTGCCACGTTGAATGTCACTGAGCTCTTCAGTAAGGCCATTCTACTGCCAATGTTTGTCTATGGATATTGCATGGCTGTGTGCTCGATTTTATACACCTGTCAGCTATGGGTGTGGCTGAAATAGCCGAATACACTCATTTGAAGGGGTGTCCACATACTTTTGTATGTAGTGTATCGCTCATATAACCTTGTGTGGTGTGTAAAGGCCTACAGACCTGACGTTAGCATAATGTTTGCCCACAGGGTGGCAGTACAGGTTCAGCAGCAGCCAACACAGCAGGAGGAGCTGTGTAAGCGTTCTAATGACAGACCAAGGGCATTATTAGTCATTCCAACCCTGTTGGAGCGGACCGTGCATATTGCTCCAAAGGTCACCGCCCATTCTATGGACCGAAATGTGTCAGGGGGGTTATTGCTACTAACCACAGCCCCAAACAAAAGTGAATATTAATGTACCCCCCCTTTACATGGCAGAGGTCCAAGAGGGACATTTGAATTATTATTCTAATACATTTTGTTTTACCTCAGGCCCCCAGCTCTGATCCGGTGGGGGTTGGTCATGATTTGTTTAGAGGCCTCTCACAACAGACGAGGCAGTTAAAGCCTTAATTGCGCTCATATCTTACCCTGGCATGTCGTCTTGTGCCCACAGGCTATGCCAACGAGGTGGGAGAGGCCTTCCGTGCCCTGGTGCCAGTGAGTGCTGTATGGGCCACATATGCAGTAGCCACCGTGTATGTTTCCGCTGATGCTGTGGACAAGGGGAAGAAGGCTGCCGTGGTAAGGAAGGAGGACATTTTGTAAAAGCAAAGCTCTATGTTCTCATTCTTATCCTATGTCTTCATTTGAATTGATATGAGCTACCATTCTTTTAAGGGGTCATGGAATTATTGCCCTGTGAAGCATTTATATTATGAACTTCCAAAAATGTAGTAAACACTCTCTGAATACTGCCAAATGACATTATTTTTCAACACATGCAAAGTAAATGGAACTTTTCCAGAAAATCCAAAGAGAATGTTTCATAGAACACAACTCAACTCCCACACTGAAACAAAGTGGTCTGAAGCACAGAATGTCACACTGTGTCTATCCCTGTGCTGTAGGAGCATGGTGACAACCCAGGGAAGACAACCAAGGTGGCTGTAGCGGTGGTGGACACGTTTGTATGGCAGGCCCTGGCCTCGGTCGCTATCCCAGGCTTCACCATCAACCGTGTGTGTGCTGCCTCTCTCTACCTCCTGGGCAAAACAACACGCCTGCCCCTCTCCGTACGCAAGTGGACCACCACGGCCATTGGCCTCTCCACCATCCCCTTCATCATCCACCCCATCGACAGGTGTGTGGGTGGGCGGTTAGATAGTGAAGGAAATGTTTCCATGTGTGTGCCCGTTATGTGTCAGGGAGACAGTGAAGGAGTGTGTGTTCGAGAGAGAGAGAGAGAGCATGATAAACGTGTGTGTGTGTGTGTGTGTGTGAGAAAGAAAGAAGATAGAGCGAGAGAAACCCTGAATGTGAGCGGGAGGAAGAAATAAGAGTAGCGTGTGTACTTTGGCACGTTTGCACATCAATGTTTATGGTCCCAAGTGTGCCAAGGTATTAGCCTGCAGTTAACCGTCTCAGCCTGCCTGTGTTTCTGTTCACCAGCCCACTGAGAGGAAAAATCCACACATTACCTTAGCAAACAGCATTACATTTTTTAAATATATGGATCATTTTAAGTGTCAAATTAGGAGTTGCACACCATAATGTCCTTTATTTTCGCTTTCTGTAGTGTTAGATGTGTAGCCACCATTCTTATTTATCTGAATCCATGTGGTGTCGTTGAAGAGAGGTGTATTCAGGGTGCTGTTTGTAGGGAGGGATGGGGGATTCCCCCTCTCTGCTTCTGCCATCCCCAGCTCTGAACGGTTGGTTATATTCCGTCCCCGGTTGGGATGGAGTTCCCCACCTCTGGTATGCATTACATTTATTTACAGATGATAAATAACGGATCATTGGCTTCTGAAGACTGTTATGTTTTATCACATAAATTGTTTGATTAGTCGGGAAGCCCGCAATTTGGGCAGCACGTGGCTTTTCTCAAACGGCTGATTGTTGAGTTGCACGGTTGTCAGTGAACAGCAGTTTAAATAGGCCAACATGCGATTTCTGAAAATATGGGACATTTCAACTCACAATATTGACTCCACCGTTTACAACCTGAGTATCTTACATGGCTGTGCGATTTGCGGTGAGTGCATAGCACATTCATATCTATAGGCCTATATGTACTTGATGACGCCTGTAGGGAGCCAGGACAGTTTCTTAAACCTTAAAGCCCTTCTCCTTCTTTGTGTTCCACAGGGGAGTGGACTTCCTGCTGGACTCCAGCCTGCGTAAGGTCTACGGTCAATCTGCAGGAGAGAGGCACGACTAATAATCACCACGACCACCCTGCAGCCTGGTCCTAGTGTCCCTGGACAGGTTAGCTCCACCAGGAAGTTTACCCTCCCACCCTCTGACCCAGACAGGACTTCCTCCCAAGCCATCTGAAACCTCTGCTGATCCCACTACTGTAACATCACTGTGAAGCACAAAGCCAATACAGCAGGGTTCCTCTACTCCAGACCTCCAGGGCCACTGTACTGTCTGCCACTTGTCTATGCCCCTCTGTCTATTCTCATCTTTTCATTTTAAACTCCAAGTTAGGGGGATCTATGACCCTTTGGCCAGTCAATGACTTTGTATAAGGGGGAAAAGGGATCCAACAGACAGTGTTGCCCTCCAGGACTGGAATTGAATACCCCTGGCTGCAGAGCCCACCTATTCATTTTCAGACCTCCACTTGGTGCATATCCAGGTAACTCTTGATGTTAGCCATATTTGGGAATATTTGGGTCAATGTCCTTAGACCTGGCATTAAGACCCTATTTTCATTACATGTAAACATCTGCCTTTGTTTTTGTTTGTTGTTTATTTCCGCCTCAAAAAGAAGGTCTTATGTACAGTTGTCTGTCACTTTGAATAGATCTTTACAGAGTATATTGTGATGCACTTGTCAATGTTCAGTCTTTAGATTAACCTTAGGTCTTTTTTGCCCCTTGTCATTCATTACCGAGGTGAACAGAATAGATGTAACAATTCTGGAAATGTTGGTTAGCACTAAAGATTCAGTTACTTTGGTAGCATCTAAGGTATAGAAAGCACTGTAATTATTGTGTAACATGCCCTATGCAGAAAGCATATGAAGGGAATATGCATAAAATACTGTAATTATTGCCAAAGATTTAGGCTACTCTAGAAGAGGAACCCATCAGTAGACAAAGTTGTGCTGCACTATGCAAGCAATCCAAGTGATCTTATACAAAAATGGGAATTGCTATTGGAATATATAAATCAGGGTGCTCCAACCCTGTTCCTGGAGAGCTACCGTTGTGTAGGTTTTTGCTCCAACTCTAATCTAGTGCACCTGATTCTAATAATTAGCTGGTTGATAAGCTGAATCAGGTTAGTTACAACTGGGGTTGGTTTGAAAACCTACATGATGGTAGCTCTCCAGGAACATGGTTGGAGAGCCCTGATGTAAATTAATGTAACATACTGAATTGGGAAATGTTGCCAATTGTTCATTCACCAGAACTAACATTTAGCAACTTCTCAGTTATAAGTCCATTTGTGTTTTTAATATATTGATTACTTTTTAGTGAAGTGAAAAATGCCAAAGTCACCAAAACGCAAAATGTTTGTGATAGTTTGAATGTTTTTTCGTTCTAATTATTTGCCCACATAATCAATTTCATATTTCGATATCAATATATTTTCATGCTGGAAACATAAGGGAATGTTTATTTTATAACATGTTTGTTTTAGCCTAAAAATTCAAATGTGTTCAAACCTGCTACTGATGTACATTTACATTTTCTTTTAGTAGTCAGAGAAATTGAAAGACATTTTCTTTGACAAAATGATAGTAATTTATCATTGAAAGTGAAAGTTATACTACAATGGGCAGCTATCCCCCTACTCTGAAACTGTTTTTAAATATACTGTAGAAAAACAACACCCTGTATTGTATACATTTTTATGAATGAATCTTTTTTTCCTTCCAATTTAACATATTCAACATATTTTAAGTTTCTCGGTGAGAATAAGATTCTTCATGTGTATTCATTTCACACTTGTTTAAATGAATGGGCAACCCCTAATACGCAGCCAAAACACTGTCGCACATACAAGTAATGTACTTGAACCTTCACAAATCCATATCACAGTACAACATTCCTCATGCTGTGGTGTCAGGAAAAAAAGGAGTAACTATGGATGTGTTATGACAACACACTCATTGGCAACAAGTAGCACAGAATTGTCTCAGTAGCGTTCCTCTGGGGAACTATGATTGACAACTCTCACCAAGAGATATTGTTGCGTAATTGTGTTTGTGGTTTGACAATAAGGTCTGACAAATTGCTGTATTGATTTTAAACAACATTGGCTGCATTGAGAAAAAATGTGCAGTCACAGCTTTCATTCCCTGCAGATTGTACTGCAGCAACACAACACAACACAGATTAACCAATAAAATGCCTACAGTGCAACTGTCAAAGCCAATCACATCAAAGACCTCAACGAGCCAAGTGTCTAGTTTCAGTCATTTGTCGTAAGCGATCCACAGCTGACAGCAATTATTTTGATTAGCTGCATTAGCTCACATAAAAAGTCCAGGTGACCTGAGTGCTGGGCTATAGTCAGAATTATGTTGTTTATCCACAGTGTGCTGTTCTTGATGCTTGTGGCCACAATTGTGGCCCAAACAGGTATGCCAACAAATTTGATAACTTGCTAAATGTATGTGTAAGGTCTGGCTTTATCATTTTAAAAGTTTGGATTCATTTACATTTTGCTAATATGGAAACAAATTAAAAGTTGGACGATATTCTAAATGGCTAGTTAAAATGGCTTTTTCAGTGACCCTCTTTCCACCTATAGGAGTTCCACGAATAAGATACAGGGTAGACCCGTGGACCATCTCTGTGGAGACTCCACAGAGTTATGAATCAGATGAGATTCATCCCTATGAATCAGATGAGATTCATCCCTATGAATCAGATGAGATTCATCCCTATGAATCAGATGAGATTCATCCCTATGAATCAGATGAGATTCATCCCTATGAATCAGATGAGATTCATCCTTATGAATCAGATGAGATTCATCCCTCTGAATCAGATGAGATTCATCCCTTTGAATCAGACAAGAAGTCTCTTGGTGCAGATGAACAAGGTGAGCTGATGTCTTATCAATCATTCAATAATCACCTTTAGTGTGTTTTTGCAATACTTTGGTTTGTAGTTTAGGCCATTGACTCATTGAAACTGCATTGTATCTTTCAGGTGAACTGACTGAGTCTCCAGTCTGGTTTCTGTTCCTGGTGGTCCCTATGGTGTTGTTGACAGCTATGGGAGCTCTGGCTGTGGGTTACTACCTGTGTGTGTGGAGGGGAGGTAGAATAGGCTACCGGCCCAGCAGAGACCTATTGACAAACTTTTAACCAATTTACTTTCTGCCCTGCTTGAAAATAAAAATTGCTAATAAATGTTAGTTCCCTGGCTCCTCCTGCCTTTTGTAAAAATCATATACTGACATATGTCCATTACATGAAACATCCACAAGAGGCCCTCGTGGTTTACTGATGAATCGATTGCTACTGGGACTGCTACATGGCACAATGCATGCCAAATCTGGACCTAGGAGATTCTAGGCTGTCAGAATGGATGTTTCTTTGGGATAGACTAGTTCATCTTTTATGTTTCTCCCCTGTTGGTAAGCTGTCATTTAGGACAAAGTAATTGATTATTCTTGTTTTGGCGATACCCATGGTGTCATGTTCAGGTGACCGACCTGGTGGTGCGCCTGATTGTTTAACACTTCTTCAGAAACACACTACTGTCCTAGATAACCTTTGGATTGCAGTAGTTTTTTTATCTGATGCTGTTTCAGAACAACTTTAAAAAGACCCTTGCATACCACCAGGGGTCATATTGACATGTTTTGTACTCCCAATATGTGCTAGTATCACTAAGGTGTTGGCATTTAAACCATCTGCATATAATTAGAACAGATGGCATAGGAAAGCATCAGACAACCAGTACCTGTTTCTCCTTCCCTCTAAAACTCTGCTCCCATTTTCCCACTGTGGTCTTGTCATAATCATAACTATGTTGTGATTGGCAGGTTGGAGAGGGGTGTGTCCAGGTGATGGTAATGTTTTTATTTTTTTTATTTCGGGTTTGTGAGAGGAACGGCCCCACATCAAATCCGCAAACATTTATCATGAGGCTCCCTTGACCGATATCAGGTGGCGTTAGGAGGCCCAAGGAGAAAGAGCGCTGATGAATTGAATTAATCTCCCCATATGTGATGGATGAGGGTGTTCACAGGGGCTGGGAAAAGGGAGCATTGTTCATCTGTCACTCTGATAGCCACATCCCTCTTTGATTTGTTCCTGGGTAGTGAAGGCCACAAGTGGCTAAGAGAACTCCTCCCCTTTAGCTCTCACCCCATCCACATACCTCAGTTGCTCCCCTCATAATGCATTCAGGAATCAACAGTGCCTAACATTACTTAAGAATACACAGAGCAGAGATGCTGGCGTTTTGTTTTTACCAAATGTTACATTTACCACAGACCTACCCTGACACAAAATACTAAATAATTAAATGGATTAGAGTAGGCTAGATAACATTTTGTTCACGGTAGATTTATAAATGGGTAAGTTCATGGACGGATCATATTAAGGGCAATAATTGAAGTTACCCACGGTGGTTGATTTATTGAGGTTTGCAGAAGGCTACGTTTGGGTATCAGTGTATGTGTAGATTCATTCATGAACATCATTCTCCCTCAGACCAAAAGTGAAAGCAAAAAGAAACTGATCATATAAAATCAGACTGGGAAGGAAATTAGAGAAAATTATGCTACCTGTCATACTGGCTGCATTTACACAGGCAGCCCAATTCTGATATTTTTTCCACTAATTGGTCTTTTGTCCAATCACAGACCTTTCACATCAGGTCTTTTTCAAAACTGATCTGATTGGTCAAAAATATCAGAATTGGCTGCCTGTGTATACACAGAACACTAAGCTAATACACTTTCAGCTGACCTTACAAGAACCTTCAACTGGATAAGGCTACTTTCACAGTACGTTGCTTTGTCAAGCAGACAAAAAATCTAATATGTATATTAAAAGTCCAGCACAGTCATCCTATTTCCCAAGTAAAAATTGCCTTTGAATGACCAAAACATCACCCATAATATTTGTACACTATTATAATACTCAGAATTGTTACCTTTTCCCTCATCTCTAACTTCCAGGAAACCTGAAAGAATAGGGTGAGTGGGTGAGGAGCTTATAGTAATGAGCTCACCTTGACTGACAGCTCTTTGAATTGCCCTTGTGGTTGTTGCCAGTTAACTATGGGCCACATGTCATTCCAAGCCTAAATAGTATGCCGCAACCTTATTTTCTCTGCAAAATGCTCTCATGGTAAACAGAGCTGATTATGGAGTGTTGGATATCAGACAAACAGCAGGAGAACACACTTGCATTTCTATTGTTTTGTAACTAATTACAGAATACAGTTAACTGATACACTTCTTCACAATAATTAGTTAAGCCTAAGTCACCATAGGATCCTGTGCACTGTATGTATTGTTTTGGGGGGTGGGGGGAATGGACCGCGGACCT
Organism: Coregonus clupeaformis; assembly: GCF_020615455.1. NCBI lineage: Eukaryota > Metazoa > Chordata > Actinopteri > Salmoniformes > Salmonidae > Coregonus > Coregonus clupeaformis. The sequence continues at coordinate 36,995,466 of NC_059206.1, read as the reverse complement.
ATAAAAGGGGCCGCAAGTTGCCCATCCCTGCCTTAGAAACGTAGACATAAGGGAATGTGGGTGAAAACGGCATACAATAAGTGTACTGGACAATTTATTGGTGCCTCTGCAATACAATATGTTCAGAATTGTACGTATTGATCAGACATTTATTGGATCATTTACAATAGGCCTGCATAGCCGAAATATTGATCAACATTAACATTCATGAGAAATAAAGGTGAGAAATATGGGCACCCGGCCGCCCGAAAGTGTGCAGGACCCATTGTATTGTATAATTTGTAACACTCATCTCCTGTCCAAATACAATACCAGGTAATAAAATGTGATACCATATCACGTAAAAGTGTATTACTTAGGCTTTAGGAAATGAAACCAACTACAGAGATTGATGGAGAGGGAAGGGGAGGGGGAGAGGAGGGGGACCCATGTACCCCGCTTCAATCAAGCAGGCTTCAATCACCCCCAAAATTGAAGCGAGAGACAAATCCAGCTATGGCCTCCTCCTTGTCAGGCCTCTCACTCTGGGCAGACAGTGGTCCTGGGTTGGACAGCTTGCACAGCTTCACCACATACGGCGCTGGATCAAAGGTGACCTCATTAAGAAAGAGATCCAGGAGCCTGTCTACGTACCCTGTAATGTTTTTGAAAAGGGAAATGTTTATTAAATGGTTTGTGCATTTAATTTCCTTATGATGCTATCAATTAGTTGATGTAGTGATCTACTCGTTCTACAATGTGTTTTCTGGTGTTTTGAAGAAGTACTTCATTTTAAATATGCAATATTTGGTTGTGCACTTTTCTGTATAGTTTTTTCATGTTTGTATTTGGAATTTTTGTGTGCATGAAATCAGGGGCACAACTTTGGTTTTAGAAGTAAAAAAATAATAATCCAGTTGGATAAACACTCCAAACAGCCTACCCGACCGTTCGGAGGCGTCGTTTGGATCACATTCCAATGATAAAACTGCCCCCCAAATCCCAAGTGAAAGTTGCGCCCCTGCCTGAAATGGGCAATTGATGCAGATTTGAAATGAATAACTATGACTTACAGTATGTTGGATCTGTCTTCACAGGCTTCACAGCATATCCTTCCTTTTTGCATTGGGAAAGCTGCATTCCTGATGAGGTGGTTGCCTGGGAAAGTGTGCAGACGGAGTAGACGTTGAATCATTACAGCTTGATGATAAGATACACTACATGACCAAAAGTATGTGGACACCTGCTCGTCAAACATCTCATTCCAAAATCATGGGCATTAATATGGAGTTTGTCCCCCCTTTGCTGCTAAACAGCCTACACTCATCTGGGAAGGCTTTCCACTAGATGTTGGAACATTGCTGCAGGGACTTGCTTCCATTCAGCCACAAGAGTATTAGTGAGGTCGGGCACTGATGTTGGGCGACTAGACCTGGCTCGCAGTCGGCGTTCCAATTCATCCCAAAGGTGTTTGATGGGGTTGAGGTCAGGGCTCTGTGCAGGCCAGTCAAGTTCTTCCACACCGATCTCGACAAACTATTTCTGTATGAACCTCGCTTTGTGCACGGGGGCATTATCATGCTGAAACAGGAAGGGCCTTCTCCAAACTGTTGCCACAAAGTTGGAAGCACATGCTGTATGCTGTAGCTTTAAGATGTCCCTTCACTGGAACTAAGGGTCCTAGCCCGAACCATGAAAAACAGCCCCAGACCATTATTCCTCCAGTTTGGAACTCGGTAGTGAGTGTTGCAACCGAGGACAGACGATTTTTATGCTCTACGCTCTTCAGCACTCGGCGGTCCTGTTCTGTGAGCTTGGGTGGCCTACCACTTCACGGCTGAGTCGTTGTTGCTCCTGGACGTTTCCACTTCACAATAACAGCACTTACAGTTGACCGGGGCAGCTCTAGCAGGGCAAAAATGTGACAAACTGACTTGTTGCAAAGGTGTTGGATGAAAATAGTTTAACGTAATATTTACACTATGGCATCCAGTCACAACACAGTGTGCTTTTGCTTGCATGCTGGTAAGTAGCTTGCTAGCTAACAGTCACAACACAGATGAAAGGTCGTACGTATTTTTAGTAAACAAAGCCAAAGCAAGGCGTAGGCACACGTAATGACGGTTTTAAATTTGGTAAGATAAGACACTACCATTAGTGTATTACATTTCGGAAGTAAATCCTTGGTAATGCCTGCCCCCTGAATCCAAGTGTTTGACATGGGTGGGAGGGGACCAGTAACTTTATGATCAAACTTATCAACGTACCAGCTACAGTCATTTTTCAGACTTTGGTCACACTTCTTTAAACTAGTTTCATCCAAATATGATCCAATTTGATGAAAAACATGATTTTCATTGTTCGGATCCTTTAAAAGGACTGTCATTGTGAGCATACAGTCAGTTGTTGCAATTGTAAAATACTGTACATGCACACATACAGTGCATCAACAACAATGGTACCGGACAGAATATCCAGTACAGTACATTTAATCTGAAAATATGATTTGTACCAGTAAGGAATACAACAATTAACTGCTTAGTAGAGAACAGAATAAAAAATAGACAAAGTGCTAGGAGTAATAATTCAAATGCAGGTGGATCAATATGTGAATACATGTCCTCAGAGGTTAGAGAAAAATAGCCGCTGCAGGGTCTTCTACCATCGGATGTTCCGGTTTTCAGGGGAAATGGAAAATGTTAACAAGGCCGACACTCCATCTGAACAGTGCAAAAGAGAACCTACCCCAACAGTTTAGTAATTGTTGTCAAGACCAGAATGTGGGAGAACTAGTTTCAGGCGTTTCCTTTACACCTGCTATAATAATAATTATATAATATGCCATTTAGCAGACGCTTTTATCCAAAGCGACTTACAGTCATGCACACATACATTTTTGTGTATGGGTGGTCCCGGGGATCGAACCCACTACCTTGGCGTTACAAGCACCATGCTCTACCAGCTGAGCTACAGAGGACCATTAGGTTAGATCAAAAACAACAGAAAGGGTCAAATGTCAATAATCTGGTTTGAGTTGATAGGGTTAACTGTATTGGCTTCATTCCAAGGTGTGAAAAGTGTAACAGATTTGTGATACTATAGTGATGGTTGATTTGATCCTGTATAGTGTGATGTGGGCTGGAATGGTCTGCAGGCTCCCAGTGTTTCTCTCTTTTTTGAAATTTGTCTGGAGAAGTTAAAAAGTGAGCAGGCCATCAGCAATACATTATGTATGAGGAACTCCTGCTGGATTTTGTTCAGGTGGCATCATATGGGGCAGCCAAGTGGAAATGCTGCCCGTTCACTTAAGGCCCACTATCTGTGGTAATCTCTCTACATGAAAGCAGCACAGCCATGGTTATCATTGTACCTGCTATTTGAGATGGGGATTTAGCCTTTTTTATGTTGCTGTATGTATGATGTGGTTATATGACTACAAAACATACATTGGTTATACCATCTCATCTGCAGATACTGTTGACAAATTGTATACTTTGGGGTTATTGGGTTGTTTTTTAAATGAATGTCCTAATCAATGGAGAAAATATGTTTGACATACTGTAAATAACAAAATCACATTTTCTTTTGAAGTCCAATTTTCTTTTGAGGGGTTTATCGAACAGCTCTTAATTTTCTAAATTTCTGTTGGAATCTTAAATACTTTTAACTAGCATGGAGAAATACATTTTCATAACATATTTCACTACTTTGCTGCTTATCTTCAGCCAAATAGGGATTAAAGGAATAATGAAGGGCTTCGGGGAAAAACATTCATGAAGTTGTCCATTCTTTGTGAATATGAAAAATGCATGCGTAGTTAGAATACAACAAATATATGCCTAGTTAGAATATGGAACATACATGCCGAGTTAGAAACTTCCGCACATGTGAGGCTGAAACTATGACAGTATGTTCTATTTTAATTAATTATGTAAATGAAAAATACCTAACAAAATAAATTGACATCTGCCTCAAATTAATCAAGGGTCACATCTTTTAAGTAAAATATGAAAAAGCCTGCAAGCCCTGTCTAGGTAGTCCTCCTAAACCTGGAAACTCTTTCCTGTAATACATCTAACATAATTTTTGATCAACATAGGTGTTGTCCTTGAGCATGACATGAAATAATGCTTGATAGTGTTTTGAATGAACTATCACATAACAGAACCTACAAAGCCCTTTGAGCTTATCCCAGCAAATCACAGAGGAGCACATCGACACCACAGCCTAGGGCCTTTTCTGATACAGTATGTTGCCATAAGTCAAACACAGGGAGATGTGTACCAAACCTTAACGCTAAAACAAGGCCAACAAATTCCTCTAAAGCAGCGAATGAGTAATTCTACTCAATGTAATTAAATTGTGTTTCAGTGCCCGGAGACTAAGCTTTCTAGCATTAGAGAGGCATGTGGAAAGCACATCAAATCAAGTAAGCGCCATAGGCTGGAAAATAATGCCAGATCAGGATCAATTATATTGGGCACAGTAGACTCACTCACACAGGGAGAGAGGACCTTGGCGAGGGGACTACATTCTTCTCACAAACATAAACACACATCATACTAATTAGCAGCAGTGCCACAAACTATAGGAAGGGTGGAGGAAGCAGGCACACACAACAAAAGAAGAACAGTCACAACACATTAAAGATGATGGAACAAATACTGAAAGAACTACAAACATAATTGCATGATGAACATGAGATTAAAATATATATTGCAGTAATAAATTGACACGACCAAACAATCAGGCAGGTCCTTGTAGATAATACAGGAGAAAACAACAGGGTGACGACAGCCTGCAGAGAAAGCAGGAGACCTGTAGCCACAGAAGTGCTTTGGTGAAGTGGCTTGAAATCTCTCTCTCTCTCTCTCTCTCTCTCTCGCGCGCTATAATTTTCCTGGGTGGAATGATGGATGAGCTGGTGTCAGCCTGTGTTCATTATAATGCAGACCATCTATTCTTCTGTGAGACGCCCTGTGCTCCAGGAAATGCCAGAGAGGTATTGCGCTCCGGAGGGAAGAGAAACTCACGTCTGATCATAGAAGAATCTGCTGGGGCTTTTGTTGATTTACCACCTAGTGATGATCAATCCATCAGTAATGAAGATAGTGTTCTACTGTGTTCTTTCAGAGCACTTAACGCACACTCACTATGCCATGATTACAACCCTTTTCAGGGCTCGCTTTGCACACCGTGTCACATTCAACTAACATGGCCATTACACTGTTTTGTGTGTCTGTAGGTCATGCCTATAAAACTATTGAAACGATAAATGGTTCAAGATGGTTTCTCCTCCTAAAGCAAAGCTTGTCCAAGAGGGAACGTTTGCAGGGACACACAGTGAAGCATTTTATTTGGAGACACAGGTTGTTGGCTTGATGTACTACATTTATCTAAACTAAACTAAACTAATAGCAGTTCCGTTCCAATGATTAGAGTAGCTGTTGATGGCAGTGAGAGTCAAAGGATTTATGTCCACTGTCTGTGCAGATGTTTGTGGGTGTGACTGGGTAGAATGCTACTGCCACACCAAGGGACACACAAACACACCATAACAAGACTAACCACAGAGTCTAGACACAGGCATTAGACCTAATCATTACAGTAATGCATCTTTCCCTTCTAATCTAGCTCAAGCCACTGAGATATGCTGTGAGGAGGAATGTATTGTATTGAAATAGATTGATCTAAGTGGATAGCACTTCACTGTATGAGCCATCTAGCTTCTCACCACAACGGTGTAATGCTGCATGGGAGAGTATAGAGGACTGGAGGGGGTATTGAACATGGAGTAAAATGAATTCTGGCTTGTTCCCTGAGCAGGGGGATCAATGACAGCGAGGAAGCTGAGCTCTCAACCATCTGATTCATATCTTAGTTTTTTCTGCTTTTCAGCTCGAAAAACACAGGGCAAGATGCCAGCCGTATATTTGCAGGCATATATAGCAGGTGTTTCCTCAATACATGCAGAAAGAATAACAGCATGAATTGGCTATTATAATGCGATAGCTATCACCATCTCGTGACGTATGTGGCGCGCAATGGTCTGTGCTGGTCTTTTTCTAAAAAGCCCATAGGACTTCATGAAAATGTTATTCGATGAATAAACCTGCAATGAAGGTCTCGCATGGACATAATGTGCAGTATGTGCACAAAAGTCACATAATAATTGTCAGATTGCGATGTGAATGCGGTAGGCGAAGTCAAACACAGGACACCGAGCTACTGGAAACGATACTTTACTAACAAAGTAACCAGAATACAAAACAACCTCCAAACAGGGAGGGGAAATACCCGCACCCTAGCAACTGCCGAAAATGACGAGAACAATCACACACAACACACAATGAACGACAGAGGGTTAAATAGGGAATACAATACAACATAATAGGAAACAGGTGTACACAATCAAGACAAAACAAGTCAAACACAGAAACATAGATCGGTGGCAGCTAGTACTCCGGGGACGACGAACGCCGAAGCCTGCCCAAGCAAGGAGGAGGAGCAGCCTCGGCTGATTCCGTGACAGTACCCCCCCCCCTTGACGCGCGGCTCCAAGATGGACGCGGAGCAGGGCGAGTCGGATGACTCCGGTGGAAGTCCCTCAACATGGAGGGATCTAGGATGTCCCTCCTGGGGACCCAGCACCGTTCCTCTGGACCGAACCCCTCCCACTCCACGAGATACTGCAGGCCCCCCGTCCGACGCCTCGAATCCAAGATGGAACGGACTGAGTACGCCGGAGCCCCCTCGATGTCCAACGGGGGCGGAGGAGCCTCTCGTACCTCACTCTCCTGGAGTGGACCAGCCACCACCGGCCTGAGGAGAGACACATGGAACGAGGGGTTAATGCGGTAATTAATGGGCAGTTGTAACCTATAGCATACCTCGTTCAATCTCCTCAGGACTTTAAATGGCCCCACAAACCGCCGACCCAGCTTCCGGCAGGGCAGGCGAAGGGGCAGGTTTCGGGTCGAGAGCCAGACCCGATCTCCCGGTGCATACACCGGAGCCTCACTGCGGTGGCGATCGGCGCTCGCCTTTTGCCGCTTGATAGCCCGCTGCAGATGGACATGCGCAGCGTTCCAAGTTTCTTCCGAGCACCGAAACCACTCGTCCACCGCAGGGGCTTCGGTCTGGCTCTGATGCCAAGGTGCCAGAACCGGCTGATAACCTAGCACACACTGGAAAGGCGTAAGGTTAGTGGACGAATGGCGGAGTGAGTTTTGGGCTATCTCTGCCCAGGGAATATATCCCGACCACTCCTCTTGCCGGTCCTGGCAATACGACCTCAGAAACCTACCCACATCCTGGTTCACTCTCTCCACCTGCCCATTACTCTCGGGTGAAAACCTGAGGTAAGGCTAATCGAGACCCCCAGACGTTCCATAAATGCCCTCCAGACTCTAGAGGTGAACTGGGGACCCCGATCAGACACTATATCCTCAGGCACCCCATAGTGCCGGAAGACGTGTGTAAACAGGGCCTCAGCAGTTTGTAGGGCAGTAGGGAGACCTGGCAGGGGAATGAGACGGCAGGCTTTAGAAAACCGATCCACAACGACCAAGATCGTAGTGTTCCCCTGGGAGGGGGGAAGGTCCGTGACAAAATCCACCGATAGTTGAGACCACGGCCGTTGTGGGTAGGGGTTGTAACTTCCCCCTGGGCAGGTGTCTAGGTGCCTTACACTGGGCGCACACCGAGCAGGAGGAAACATAAACCCTCACGTCCTTCGCTAAAGTTGGCCACCAGTACTTCCCACTAAGGCAGTGCACTGTCCAACCAATACCCGGATGACCAGAGTAGGGTGACGTGTGAGCCCAGTATATCAAATGATCGCGAACCTCGAGCGGCACGTACCTCCGACCCTCTGGACACTGTGGAGGAGTAGGATCGGAACGTAACGCCCGCTCGATTTCCGCATCAACCTCCCACACCACCGGTGCCACCAGACAAGACTCCGGGAGTATGGGAGTAGGCTCAATGGACCTCTCCTCTGTGTCATATAGTCAGGACAGAACGTCTGCCTTAGCGTTTTGGGACCCTGGTCTATAGGTGAGCTTAAATACAAAGCGGGAGAGAAACATAGACCACCTTGCCTGGCGAGGGTTCAGCCTCCTCGCTGCCCGGATGTACTCCAGGTTACGATGGTCAGTCAGAATGAGAAAAGGGTGTTTAGCCCCCTCAAGCCAATGTCTCCACACCTTCAGGGCTTGAACCACAGCTAGCAGCTCCCTGTCCCCACATCATAATTGCGCTCCGCCGGACTGAGCTTCTTAGAATAGAAAGCACAGGGGCGGAGTTTAGGTGGCGTACCCGAGCGCTGAGACAGCACAGCGCCGATCCCAGCCTCGGAAGCGTCCACCTCCACCTGGAATGCCAAAGAGGGATCCGGATGCGCCAGCACCGGAGCCGAGGTAAACAGGTCCTTCAGACGTTTAAACGCCCTGTCCGCCTCAGCTGACCACTGCAGGTGCACCGGACCCCCCTTTAGCAGAGAGGTAATGGGAGCTGCTACCTGTCCAAAGCCCCGGATAAACCTCCGGTAGTAATTGGCAAAACCCAAGAAGCGCTGCACCTCCTTTACCGTGGTGGGAGTCTGCCAATTACGCATGGCAAAAACGCGGTCAATCTCCATCTCTACCCCTGACGCGGACAACCGATGTCCCAGGAAGGAGATGGACTCCTGGAAGAACAGACATTTCTCCGCCTTCGCATACAGGTCATGCTCCAACAGTCTACCAAGCACTCGACGCACCAGGGACACATGCTCGGCTCGTGTAGCAGAGTATATTAGAATGTCATCAATATACACCACAACACCCTGTCCATGCAAGTCCCAGAAAATCTCGTCCACAAATGATTGGAAGACTGAAGGAGCATTCATTAAACCGTATGGCATGACGAGGTACTCATAGTGACCCGAGGTGGTACTGAATGCTGTCTTCCGCTCATCTCCCTCCCTAATGCGCACCAAGTTGTACGCGCTCCTGAGATCCAATTTTGTGAAGAATCGCGCCCCGTGTAATGACTCCGTCATACTAGCAATCAGAGGGAGAGGATAGCTGTATTTGATTGTGATCTGATTTAGACCACGGTAATCAATACACGGGCGTAAACCCCCATCCTTCTTCTTCACAAAAAATAAACTTGAGTACGCAGGGGAAGTGGACGGCCGTATGTAACCCTGTCTCAGAGATTCGGTGACGTAGGTCTCCATAGCGGCCGTCTCCTCCTGAGACAGAGGATACACGTGACTACGTGGAAGCGCAGCGCCTACTTGGAGGTCTATCGCACAATCCCCCTTCTTACTGAAGGCGAGTGCCAAATCGGCATACTCAGGTGGAATGTGCAAGGTGGGAACTTGGTTCGGGCTTTCCACCGTCGTTGCCCCTACGGAAACTCCGCATAGCTGACCGTAGCGGCGTCTATCCCACCCCACTCGGCGTTGGCCCACTCCAGCGCCTTGCCGGACAGACAGGAGATGAGGGCGGACACGCTCTCGTATCCCGAGGGCGCCGGGTGAATGGTTGCTAGGTAGAGTTCAACCTGGAGTAGGAAACCCTGGCACCCGGCCGCTGTGCCATCATAAGCCCTCGGGAGCGAGAGCCGAATCCCACTGGACCCCGGAGGTGAAACGATGGGCATCACCGATGGTGGTGGTATCGTTGGAGGGGGTATAGGTAGACCCCCTCTTTCCCATCGATCAATGGTGTACACCACCCGTTCCATGGCGGTGCCGAGATCCTGGATCATGGCCGCTTGGTGTTCAACGCGTGCCTCTATAGATCCAGCTGGCACCGCCTCTCCTGCTGACTCCATGAGAGGTGTGTGATTCTGTCAGATTGCGACGTGAATGCGGTAGGCGAAGTCAAACGGAGGACACCGAGCTACTGGACACAATACTAACACACAATGAACGACAGAGGGTTTAATAGGGAATACAATACAACATAATAGGAAACAGGTGTACACAATCAAAACAAAACAAGTCAAACACAGAAACATAGATCGGTGGCAGCTAGTACTCCGGGGACGACGAACGCCGAAGCCTGCCTGAGCAAGGAGGAGGAGCAGCCTCGGCTGATTCCGTGACAATAATACAAGACATTGTCATATACACTGAGTGTACAAAAATTTAGGAACACCTGCTCTTTCCATGACTATGGAGTGGTTTTGCTGGCCAGAGGCAGGTTTAACTTCAGATTAATGGATGTTGGCCCCTAGGTTGACCTTGGCAATGGAGGAAAATTGATTACCTGGACTAGTTTAATGATGATCAAAGGCCAGACAAAAGGGTGGTTATAGACAGCAGCAACCCACTCAATGATTTTGATTAAATCAATTTCCATGATCGTTTCCGTGTGTACAAAGAAAATGCTACTGACATTATTTGTTTGCTTGAGCCAAGGCTTTTATCTGACTCTCTTCGGGGAAGGCCCATCCCTCCTTCCCTACAAGTACTGACCCCCTTTAGGTTTTTGGCATCTGGACCCTTCCATCGTGAAACAGGAGATTTGTGTGGTGTAAGTGAACCGTCTGAATGCAGAATAGCCCACAAAGTCTGCAATGATATATGTGAACTGAAAGACAATTACATCAAGTTCCCTGATGCTGCTGCCCAAGCCAACTACAAGGTAGAATTCTATGAATATGGGAACTTCCATGGAGTCATTGGCTGTATAGATGGATGTCATATTCTCATCAAGTGTCCCTCTACAGCAGATGCTGAGGAGTACAGGAATCGTAAAAACTGGTTCTCAATAAATGTACAAAGTGTGTGCACTCCCAATTTGCAGTTCTCCAACGTCGTTGTACGTTGGAAAGGTACAACTCATGACTCAAAGACTTTCCAAAACTCCTCTTTGTATGCTCAGCTTGAAGGAGGACAACATAGTGGAATCATACTTGGTGACAGTCGGTATGCATAAACCAACTACTTGTTCTCCATCTATCTTCATGCAATAGGACCTGAGCAACAACGGTACAACCAAGCCCATATCCGCACCAGAGGTGTAGTGGAGCACATGTTTGGTGTATCAAGAATTGTCCACCACCCAAAGGACATTCTGCCAACTTGACACAACTGTGGGAAGCATTGTAGTCAACATGGCCCAGCATCCCTGTGGAACACTTTCGACACCTTGTAGAGTCCATGCCCCGACGAATTGAGGCTGTTCGGTGGGCAAAACAAAGGAAGGTATTCCTAATGTTTAGTTTACTCAGTGTATACTATAGTTTTTCTCTTTCAGGCTTGCATGGCTAATAATATTGATTGGGTCAAAATAATCATAAAGGAGTATTAGTTGTGTAGTATAGTGGACAGAATGCATGGACCTAGGCCTACTCTATTAAACTGAACACTGAGTAGGATTTCTGACTGTGAGTATGGTTAACATTTATATTAATTTAATTGACAATCGCATGGGGGAAAATGCAACAGACTTCACACAATGACTGATAGTTTATTGATTTATTGGACTAAATATGTTGTCAATATTTTGTATGTTCACATCACAATGCCTTTGCTGTCATTGCACAATTCACCTCGGTGCACAACCTCAGAAAGAAGCATTGTGTGGTTGTTACACTGACTATTACATTGTCACTTCATTATTGTTACACTGTGATGTCATATTGCTACAGTGTAACAATGTTGCATTGTGTACCAATAAAATAGTTGCAAAGATGACAAGGTGTAGTGACACTTACTGTGTCACTCTCATGGATGTCATTGATTCTGACTTCCTCTCATTGATTATGACATCCCCTGGCCCCGGGGACACTGTAGATATGATCTACTGTGACTGGTTACATTATGTAATAATCATAATTCAACAGTCTATTACCATTTAACAATGAAGGAAATGCAACCGTGATGTAATAATAACATATGTAGGCCTGGTAATAATTCCACTGATACATTTATTGCAACAGTTCTATTGTTAGGTGAAACAATTTAACAATGCAACACTCATATGAATAGCCTACACTGTAACAGTTAGGGAGATGATGTGTGATGTGCTTCGATGACAGCTGATTGTCAGTGAGAGCCACTGGCGCCTCTAGCGTCGCATCAAAGCCTGTATCAAAGATTCTAAACAGTGCTGTAATCCTTTGCTTTGATCACGTGAGAACTCTACTTGGCCAAATGGGAAAGCGAGTCTCTCGTATCCTGCCGGCCGCCATTACATTGCTATGCGTGGTGGGCTGGCAGATAGTGCGCGAGGCTGCTAGCGGCTGTTCGCGTAAGCACTCAGCACGCTCACATACACACACAGAGTGAGAGCCACACATATTTATACATAGCCTACACACATACGCTTACTTACGAATATTACAGAAAATACACTGACTGAGACATAAACAATGCCTGGAAAGGGATTCGTTGCTTCTGAATTCCTTGATGAGAAACATCGCATATAATCGACGTTTTAATATATTATTTTTAATCAATCATAAATCTTGCCTTAAGAGGGAACACGTTTTTAAATTTTTTATGATGGTTTTTTAAAGGAGATAACGAGACTGGACTCCTCTGACCAGCGTGAAACATTTATTTGATAATCATAACGTCAGACAAGGATTGTCACCATTGCTGGATTGTCAACGTTTTCTTAGATACATTATTGCAGTTACTGTTATTTCAAGCTAAACAAATATTTTAAGGTCTAATTGCTGGGAGAATGGGAGGACATTTCGTAATGATATAAAACTGAAAGGAAGGAAGGATTTTTTTTTTTTGCTCGGTCTGCTGCTGTGGTTTTCCTGCTTTTGGACCGAGCATTTTTTTTTCGTTTGAAGAATACGAAAACGTTTAACGTTGACACATTTAATAGCCTTTTTGGTTGCAAGACCATTTACTCCCTTGCCGTCCACCCGACGAAAGAGCAAGCTTTATTTTTTAGCCTCGCTTCTCTGCAGTCTGATGTTATTTGCAAAGTGAAACAAGGATTAAACATTCCTGTTCACAGTTGCCTGTTGTATGTGGTAGGCTACATTGTGAGGGGAACCGTGGTGTTAAGAACGAAAGCTATTAATAGCTCATGCAATTCTCGAAAACTATCACAACTGGTGCATCAGCTTGCCTTGTGGGGGCTGACGGAATCGAATTCAGATTTCTTGCATGCAATTTGCAACAGACTGGTCTTCGACACCTAAACGGTCCATTTAGGGGATAATAAACGCGTAATAAACTCCAGTGTTTTTCTATAAGAAGTTCTCGGACTAACCACGCATTTTGATGGATTTTTGCGCTCTGGAAGAAAATAATAGATCTACTTTGCATGGATTACACTATTATTTAATAATTAAAGTATCATCGGAAAGACTGGCATGGAAACGGATGGACATTTCTCTCCATGGATTAAGACACGGATACATTTTAGCCTAGCCTACATGCTTTCTGCGTTTTACAATGATCAGGTTTGGATCGACTGAGCTGGACTGTAACAATGTTCTGATCTGAGAACACACTTGGATGTACAAAAACAAACCATTCGTTTTGGTAGGCTATACAATCAAAGGGGGTTATTGATACAATTATAATTCTTTCTTTGAACACGCCCTCTGTTCAACCGGGTTATTTTTATGACAGTTGACAAAATATTTGGGCTACTTTAGGTTAGCCATTGATCTGCTAGACAATTACCCGTGTTTTGGCGGTGGCGTGGCATACTTGTGAGGGAACCGATTTGCCACCACTGCTCGGTCTTGATACCGATCAAGGATTTCGACATGCCCAGTACTGACGACCCGATCGGCGGACGATTATGACTACAGCAGCGAATTGGGTGGCTAACGGGGCAAGCCTTGAAGACTGCCACTCCAACCTCTTCTCTCTGGTACAGTAAAACAAATAATGGGTGCACATAAAGACACACGAACGAGGCGTGAGACCGTAGTAAGCACGCTTAGATCTGCACTCGCGGTACAAAGGGGAACCAATTGTCGGTGCCGTTATTAGCCAATCATTAACTCGAGCTACTGGGCCGGGAAAACTACCATATTTTATCACTAAGCGTGTTATGATAGTAGATAATAATTCAGAGGCTTTAACACCACATTGTTTTGTAGCCTGTTCAAATATATACAGCCTCATAAAAATTGTAATATTGCCAGTTTATTGTTCATGTCACACTAATTTGTAGGCCTGTCATATATTTTAAATTATCCAAATTATGTCACTATTGCTTTTTTTCTTCTTAGCCAACATCAAAGGCAGCATAGTGATATGACAATGTGTAAAGACACATTGAACTAGTAGACATAGGCCTACTTAAAAATCAAGACAGACCGAATAATGAAGAATAAGCTTATTAAGATGTACTCTCAAATCTGGAACACTTTCCCTTTGACTGCACTTTTCAACAACTGATTTGGAAAGAGCATTTCCACTGTAGCCTCTCAAGGATTTTTTGAGTTGGAGGAAAAATGTGAGGCATTTCTTGATCTTCTGCAAATAATTGTGTAATTGTAGCAATGCATAGGCTACTGCTCAAACACAACACAGCAGTCAACAGTAGCAGGTTATGACACAGAAGGGCAATTATTATATCTGGATAAATGTGAAATGTGAGGCATCCAAAAACAATTCATTAAACCCTTAACCCCCTGCTCAAAGTGGAGGTGAAGTCATGTGTTCCATACTAGAAAGGAAACATGAACATGTCAGCCAGACAGTAGCACCTCTCAAGTTAACAACAGAATGCCCACTTTCAAAGTCATTTTTGGAAGAATATATGCAACTTTTGCTCAGATCACCAAGCAAACCTTTCATCTTACATGCATTAGTGGAATTCAAAGTTTTCTGCTATTGCCTCGAGGCTGTCCCAATCCTCCATATCCCAAATGTTCCTCAACATTGTTTTTCACTGAGGGGGACCTTGCACTCACTGAGTTAACTGCATTGCACTACTACTGCATGCGCTGAAGTGGAAAGGCATGTGGATTGGATTGAGCTTGGGCATGGGGTCAGGAGCCACAACAACAATTAGGGTCCTGGGGGTGTTTTAGGTTATGATGCTGGTAGTCATGTTCAACTATAGCAGCAGTGTGCCTCTGACACTACACTGTTTACAGTCAAGCTCTCAGTGTGGTTTGTGAGGGTTTGCGGCAGCAGGTGAGCCATTCCACCAATTCAGCCAGCGAGTGTGGGTGGAGAGGAGGGAAACCTTTGCGGGAGATTTATCCCATGCCGTGCAAATTCAGAAAAGCCCTCCTGATTGATTTACTGCTCTCTGTTGGTATACATGCATTTTAATCCGAACAAATCTCAGTGCTTTTAGTGTAGTCAACAGAGCTCCCCTGTCAGGCTCGCTCTCTCTCAGCGCAGCTGTGGAAACAGAGTAAAACAGTGATTATGTTTTCGTCAACTTTCTAAGCACTGTGTTTTCCCTCCAAAAGACTCCCCCCTCCATTATCATGCTGTGCAGAGGGCTGGCAAGGCTACATGCTCTCTGTCTGTGTAAACAGCTTTAGAAAGGTGAGAGAGAAGAGCTTCATCCGCTTGTTGTTCAGTTAGTCACTGTGATGGCTGTTAGATAGTCACAGTCAGATGAACACGAATGACAAACCAGTGTCTTGTTAATGAGGGAGAGAGATATATTGCTACTAATACTTATATTATGGCTATTGTGTACAATCATATGTGTAACTTGTGTGACTGTTTTCTGTAGATAAGTTATGCTTATATATTTTCACACCTCGGTCTTAGGGTGCTTTACCAGTGAAAGCCCTTTTCTGACAGCCTGTTCAACAGAATTCCACTGTGCAGTAACCTTGTCTGAATTATTTACTACATGTTATCACGTCAATAGAAAACCTAACAAGTATAGGACTAGGCAGCATATCTTTATTAAAAACAGATTACTGTCAGCCTATTTTGATTGCACTGTAAGACATTTCACATTTACGTTTTAGTCATTTAGCAGACACTCTTATCCAGATCGACTTACAGAAGCAATTAGGGTTAGGTGCCTTGCTCAAGGGCACATTGACAGATTTTTCACCTAGTTGGTTCGGGCATTCAAACAAGCAACCTTTCGGTTACTGGCCCAACCGCTAGACACCTCTCTTTCACATTAATCTCAGCATCATTAATAGCTGGTAGGACAGAAACAGCTGAGATCTCAGAGAAGAAATGAACTGGGAAGCCAGGAGCATAAGAAAGAGGGATGAAAGAAGTGAAGCAGTCTAGTTTGAAGCAGAATAATGTGTCTTTCTTTCTATTGCTGGAAAAAAGCAGTTTGAGAGTGAGAGAGTGAGAGAGTGAGCGGAGCAGGGGAATCTGTTTTCGTTTTAGGAAAGTATTATGTGTGATGTGCATTTCCTGAGCACTAGCCTCGGCCCATTTGAGAGAGAGAAAGAGAGAGAGAGAGAAAGAGAGAGAGAAAGAGAGAGAGAGCATGACCGTGACTCTGTAGGCTGGGCAGGTTCTTTACAATGACTCATGCCCGAGTCACTGCTGAAATATGAAATGCAAGGAGTGCACAGCATGTGCACACACATACAACCTAACACACACACAGGGGGAAGCAAACACAGAGACAAGCTTGCAAAAACACACAACAACCTATCATATTATGCTCATAAACATATTCACAAACACACTAGGACATACAAACAGGGACATGTACGCGTGTACAAACAGGTTGGATTCTCTTGCTTTAGTTAAAAGAGTCTTCCTGTCCCACAGACAGGGCTGCGGGGAGTGAAACACTGGTAATTAAGTGTCGTCAAGTGGAGTTATAATGTGATCAGCTAAGAGGTGCTCATTAGACAAACTGTATTCCAATAGAGCTCCATGCATGAATAATAATAACCAACTGCGAAAGATGGAGAGAGAGGGGAATAAAATAAGGAATGGGCTGGGTAATACAATTGAACAGGAGGACCCACTATATTTAAGTTACTTAGTGGCCCTGCTCATAAGGAGCTATGATAGTGGCCAGTATTCAAATGTTAAAGGATTACTACTACATGCTCAACCGGGACTTTGTCCTTTAAGGACTAAAAGAGCATCCAGCCAGGAATTCTGTGACGCCAACTCTAGATCTCTAGTCGAATGCCCTGTGGTCTTTCTCCATCTGGCCAGCAATAGCTCTCCATCTCTCAGGGCTCTAGTAGCCAAAACACAACCTCCTCCAACCCTCCTTGGCTGGTCTCCCTGCTAGCGTAGTGACAGTTAGTGCAGGTCTCACCTGGAGAGGCTGTTTGTGGAGCTAGCTAATCTCCCACTGTCACTGCATCATGGGGATCCCTGTCATCGCAACAGGGCTCAACTCAGTAGGGGCTTGTCCCCCTATATCATCATTCGGGGATAACATCCTGAGCTCAACAGACCCACTTTACCCCACCCCACAATATACTCTCTCTCTCTCTCTTTCCCGCTCTTTCACACACACAAACACATCTCCCCACCTCAGCCCAATAAATTACTCCACTACAAATCGATCTATTAACGAGCCTTGTCGCTTCCCAAGTGGGCGAGGCACAATGATTGAGGGAGGGTAGGGCAGAGAAAGAGGCCTCTCTTTGCTACCAATCCCTTGATATAAATCCTGGGTGGTGAGCCATGGATCTTGTCTGAGCGGGACCTGTCTCGGCCCTGCCAGAGAGGTGAAGTACGGCTAAAAGAGAAGGGACAGGGAGCCGCCCTGGTCCTGGAGTGGGACAGGGATGGGGACGGAGATGGGGACGGCATGGGATGGGGTTGGAGGGAGATATTTTGGAGCACTGTGGCTTGAGTGTGAAATATGTAAGTCCTGCAGTGCCAGCTGTGTGCTATTCTTAGCCCTCTGGTGTTCCTGCATTCAGGGCGACAGAAGGGAGAGTGGGAAAGGGGAATTGGCAGGAATGAGCAGTAGCAAGGCCGCTGCCGTGGCTGCTACTGAGGGGATGTCTAGCATTGTGACTCTCCTCATTCAGGGCTGCCGCCTTATCTCCATTACAGGGACTCTAACTGTTCGAGTGACACTTTTGAGTTTTCCCTCACACTCTTTTTCACACGACTTAATTGAATTTCACCACTCGGTTTTTCCACCATAACGCTAACTTTTGTAAATATGTTATCATAATTTCCATATTGTGATTTCTCATATGTGAACTTGACACTGTGTTTTAAAGATTCCTTGTTTCGATATAAACACACTTTGATTGTGAGAGGATTAGGTGTCATCCATAGATGCTCTAGAGACGTCATACAGACGTTGTGGTCTTTGTTACTGCAGCACTGAAAAGCCCTTTGTAATTACCATAATTGACCCAACGATCTTGATAGCGAGAGCTTTTCCTTTTAAAGGAGCTATCTCTCTCAGCTTGTATGTTTTCTGTTCGTCTGACAGCTTAGCCGATATAGTAGTTGGCTGAGATTCAATAACAGTTATACTCAAGTTAAAGGCTGGTTAAAGCAAAAGAGTGTCTGGAATAGAGTAGCTAAGCTAAATACTTGTTGTTGTGCGTTAGTGAATTCTAATCAGGATGCGGTCATGTTTTATTGAAAAATTATCCCCAATGAATCAGCCGTGCACTCTCGTTAACAAACACTCTAGGTCCAGATTGTCGATTTGATAACCATTGCAGGGCATTGATTTGCGCCGTGCTACTGCCACAAGTGTGCTCTCATCATTAATTAGCAGACATCCGGCCTTTTCACATGGTAATGAACATTTGCACCTTTTCAATCTCAGCCCTGGCAAACACAAGGGATGAGATTTCCAATATGATGTGGAGACATGTTTATGTCAATATAGTCAACCATGCCAACCACCAAGATGTTGTGTTATGAACAAGACAAGCTACTATATCTGTAAGAGAAGCAGCCCTGAGTGAATAGGAGTGGTACTTTACGGTCATGTTAGGCTGTGTTAAGATGTGAGAGACTGGAAGTCAAGGCAGTCAGTCAGTGCAGTCACTTCTCTGATTCTTCTCTTGAAGGGCTCTCCATGCTGTCACTCCCACTTGGTGTCAGGGTAAAGTTACTGCAGGGTTCTGTACGGCCAGCACTGCAGACAGAGAGAAGAGGGTTACTGCTGTCTGCTTCTGCTGTTCTACCTGAGATTGACTTTACTTAGAGTAATGAAGCAAGTCATGTTAAATGCATGGACTTTTGTTCAGAAGTCATTACATTTTAATTCACTTTTAATTACATAGGCTAAATCCAATTATTTATATCATATGTCAGACATTTATTTTGCATTTGTCCAATTAAATTGTTTTAAACGTTTCTGCTGCCTCCTTCTAGTGTCAGTAAATCTGCATAATGTCAAATTGTTCATAACAAACGCACAGTCATAATCTTCAGACTGATCTTGTAGTTGGATATGAATGTGTTGCTTCTGGTAAGTCAGGGGTTTTCCTGACATGCATTAGATGCTGGATATAGTAATTATTTTTATTCCAATCAGGGTCTGTGAATTCCAGGTGCATGGTTGCAGACAATGGAGGTATTACTGGAGAGGGAGAGGGAGGAGGGGAGGGGAGAGATGGATAATTACATTCCTTTGTAAGAAAAGACCCCTAAACTGCTTGAAATGTTATCTTTCCACCGTAACCCTGGAGACAGAATCTCGAAAATTGAATAAGTTGCCAAAGTCTTACGGATGTTGTATGTTGCCTAGCAACTGTTTTTACTTCCCTCTTTTTTCCTGGTGAATTTCTTTGGGTCTGTCACAGTTAATTAAGTTGCACTGGAGACACGCTGCTGGTAATGGAGGGACTGGTTTATTTATTTGCCCATTAATAATTCACGTTAAGCAGGGCCACTGTTTTAGGTTGGTCCTCCATTTAAGAGAAAACCCAATGGCATGACTCCATGTCTTTGTTTGCCATTGGAGTGGGATCTTGTCAGCGTTGTCTGTCACAACAATCACCAAACACCCTTCTTCATTGGTCTTCCCCCTTGTCATGTCCCGCCCCCCTCCCCTGGCATCAGGTGAGAAATCAGAGGTTCATTGTAGCTCTCCGCAGTTTGAGCCACAGCTGATTGGCAGGCGCATCCGTCACTCTGCCCCGGGGAGGGTTGCAGCTCTAATTAGGTGACTTGGCTTGCCTGCCTCCCAGGGCCAGATCCTACAACAGACACACGATAAAGACGGCCCTTCCTTTGTAGGGCCTTGTAGAGGTGCCGGCAGAGGGTAGAATAAAAGCACCTGTTTAGTTCCGAGAGCCCCAGAGGCCATTTCCTGCACCTGTTTTGGTGCTTTTGTGTCCCTCTCTGGTCCCCTCTGCTATACTGTTATGTGCAGAGCTCCTTGTGCATTGTAAAAGGCCAGAGGGGGAAAAGCAGGAAGTAATATGGGTTAATTTGATTTCAATGGGCTAACTGAAGAAGGGGGATCTAGCCTGTTCTGATTTCTCTAAGTCAGTCAGACTGGTACGTATAGGCTCTCAGCACTTCCAGTGTCACCCACCCTGCCCCATGTGGAAAATAGGTTATTTCTGGTTTTCATAGTAGTTACATTTTTCAACACTGGGCTACTATAGAACAGGCTGGTTCTTAACAGCAAAGGGTAGAGGTTATTTCAGTTTCCAATTCTAATCAGTTCAGGAGCTGAGCAATAATTTAATAAAAATAATAAACATTTTTCAATTAATGTGAAATCTATTTATGACTTGAATTTCAGAAGATTTTTTGAATTTGAGCTAAATGGATTTTACTCATGTTGCTGTAGAGGCTTTTGGGATGATATGTGAGTCATGTCTACAGTACCGCCTGTTGAACAAACCCCAAATATTGGCAGCATGTCAAGTGTCTTCAGATATTTGACTGGCTGAAAATGCCACCCTGACAGAAAGTGTTTCACAGAAGCCGTGATAGGTAAAGCTGCTGATATAAGCTGTCTCTTCATTGCCTAAAGTGCTCTCCTCTGTCCAACACTATTGCTCTTACATTGCTACAAGAATCCCAGAGTGGTATCTCTGTTCCACTCTCTCATCATTCAGCATGAGACGCTTTGATACCAGGTTCCCATCTCCTAACTGGTGAGGAGACCCACCTGTTCAAGTGACCCACATTCTTAAAGACTTAAAGGCTTTGATAGTGAGTAAGTGAGTTTTTAGAAACTCAAGCTGTTTGCTAAACTGAACTTAACATTCAGATGGAAAAGATAGCATTGTGTGTTGATAGTAAGTCATAGTGTACGGTGAAGTCCTCTGGGCTCCTTGAGAACTCCAGACTACTAATGTGCTTAATGTTTCTGTCGCTGCTTACAAAAGGCAGGGCTGCTTTTTATGAATGGCTAACTGCGGGTTGGCGTGTGTAAAGAAACACTTGAGTGCCCTAGCAATGTTGTTTGTCGTGTAACGGGAAGGAAGGAAGTAGGCTTGGGCGGTATACAGTATATACCATATACCGGGGGATTTTGAAATAGCCACGGGAGGTTTTTTCAATACCGTCAATACCGCTGAAACTATTTATTTGAAGTTTTTCAATACATTTTAATTTTTGTAAATACCTGCAGTCAACTTGTGCAATGCGTTGGGAGATAAAGCAGATTGCGTTCTTATTTCACCTGTCACATTATTTTACATTATGAAGCTTACTTACCCAGCACAGTTGAGCCAGTCACGTGTTTGTTTGTAAATAGCACAACAGGAGAAAGCGGGAGCAGGTGTGTCCAGCTGTGTATTGACAGGGGTCACGTTTTATATTGAAAGTCAACAGTGATTTTTTGCTTCAATAGAGTGATCAGGGGCATGCAACTATAGTTTTCCTTCACAGAAAATACATTAGTTCAACACATTCGGCGGAAAATAGCTTCATTTTCATCAGATGACAACAGAAGTGCAACGCTATTTGGCTGGCAGCCACACAAGTAAATGAACTTACAATGAAAAAGCAATATATTTTTTGCAAAAACTGTGCATTACCATCATATTTCTAATGTTTAGGCCTATCATATAAAGAATGTAGCCAGCTACATTTCCTAATGTTTTGCTTAAAGTGAATCTTGCATTTCACCATAGTACTGGAGAAAATAAGCTACACATCAGTTGGAGCGCTGTCTGCTGATTGAATGCCTGTTCGTGAATTCTTATCCGAGTTTAGAACTCCTCTGTAGTCCTCTGTAGCTCAGCTGGTAGAGCACGGCGCTTGTAACGCCAAGGTAGTGGGTTCGATCCCCGGGACCACCCATACACAAAAAATGTATGCACGTATGACTGTAAGTCGCTTTGGATAAAAGCGTCTGCGAAATGGCATATTATTAGAAGTGCAACTAAAGCACAAAATTAGTCTGATGCCGAGCAGAAATTACAATAAGAAGCATTTTAGATCTGCGTTTACAAAACGCAGCAAGATATTTCTTATGTGTTTTATCTTTTTTTCCTGTGTGAAAAACACAGAATTCTGCATTAACACGACCCCTTTAATTGCTATCTAAGTAAGTGGCTGTATTAATAAGGTGACAGGGCATCATATTGTGTTAGCTTTCTGCCGTTTTTGAGAAGTCAAAGCCCTTTGGATGAGTTATTTGTACAGCTGCCACTGTTTTCTTGATTTCCTTGCGTTTGTTCTCTTCTCAGTTCTCGGCCATCTGCTCGTCCACCCTCTTCTCCAAGCAGGCAAGCCCGTTGCCCTAGTGACTCCAGACTCCACACAGACACAGTGTGTAGACATGCTGCTGGAGAGGCAGTACTGCATGCGTCAAAACTTTGATCATTTGCACAATGTCTCTCATTCCCGTTCGCTTGTAAATGTCCTCACCAAAAATGACATTCGGTAGCTCCTACCTATATATGTATAACTTTATGAGCTAGATTGCCTGTCTTTGCAATTAGTTTATTTTCGTTTGCGCTCATTAGCATATTTAGCTAGCAGCCTCCATGGAAATGTGCTATTACTTGTGCTAATTACTTGTTAGCATTCTGGTAATAGACGCCCAATGGGATTTTTTGATTTTTTTGGCACCCCGTTGTGTACTAAGCCGATAATACCGTAAATCCCGGTGTGAGAGAAGGATGGTATGACGATTTGAAAATCTGGATGCCGCCCAATCCTAGAAGGAAGTGCTATGCCCTCTATACAGTCATGTCTCTGGCTGTGTTGTCATGCATGACCTTGTGTGTCAATGCACGTCTATTTGTTCCAATTATTATTATTTATTTATTTGACCTCCTTTTTTCTCCCAAATTCAATTACGATCTTGCTTTTGCAGCACCTTGCGCTCGCGTGTGTGTGTGTCTCTGTGTGTGTGTCAGTCTGGAGGGAAAATTGCATTTGCGGCATGGAGGTAAAATACAAACAATCCATTCACTACTACTTGTGAAGCTCTTCCCCAACACCCCAAGTTGTTAAGGCAGGACAATAAGGTGAATGTTTTCTCACTCCACAAGCCGCTGACCTCAAAGGTGAAGACTGAGTCAACTGTGCTTTCCTGTCTGTGCAGAAACCTTGTAAACTATATTATGGGGGTTTCCCTGTTGTTATGTGTCTCCTGTTTAGAGTCTATGGGTTTTCTATTGGGTTGTGTGTTAAGGCTGTTTACAGTAGGTGCACTATCACCTTACTGAGATGTGCTGGTTTGCTGAGGCTCTGCATGTAACATCTACAGTGTCTTACTACATTATAGAAGTGTGCCTGTATTGGATGTGCCTGACTTTTATCCTCACTAAGTTATGTGTCTGACTCTGGCCGCAACTTGCAATTCCAGCTATGTGTGTGCCAAAGGTTCACCAGAGGAGATGCTTTGACTCCCATATGCGTTTGATTACAACCAGATGTCGAGTGTTTTCTGTTTGACCCTTTTGCAGGATATTGTATTGGTTGATACCTGAACACAGATACTGTAGTGTAGTCAGTCACCTGTCTGTATACTAACACATAGATCCAATGAAAGCTCACAGTTAGATTATCTCTTCTTCTCTACAGACCGGGGAGAGATCGCGCTTCTCACTTGTTGCTGTTGTCAATCACAGGGTGTAATAATACAATAGACAGCCACACAGATAAGCGAGAGATTGAGTGCAAGAGAAGAGAAAAGTGAGATAATGGAGATCAGAGGAAGGTCAGACCTCCGGATTCTTTCTGTGACTGAAGGAAAACCCTGTTTTTGGCATTGTGTTCATTCAGAGATGAGAGAACCGAGGGCCAGTAAACAAGGTGCTTGAAACAGTGTTGTTTTTATTAGCCATAGTAAAAACAAAATCTAACTGACTGGCAGTGGAGTGAAAGAAACTCTAGTTGTTTTCACGTGTTGTGAGTGATTTATGTTCCCTCGTATTATGAGGGATAAAATGGCACTGGCCCTCTCACTATCTCTGTCTGTGTTGTCATGACTGGGCGTGACTCAATGTAGGATGAGGTTGTCCCTAGACACTGATCTAAGGTCAGTTTGGCATTTTCCCACTATTAGTAAAGGGCAGGATTTGGAGAGGTTAAGCTGATCCTAGATCTGTGCCTATGGGTAACTGGAACTCACCCGTAGTTCACTAATGACCTGTAGTATAGACTACAGTAGGTTGGCCCCTACAGGGTTAGTTGATTTCAGCTTATCCTAGATCTGTGCCTATGGTCAACTGGGAGTAGTTTCTGGCCTTTTAGGCTAGCGGTAGATAGAGCAGCTGCTCCTTGGCTCCCAGGCTGCACAGAAACCTGCCCTGGGCCTGCAAACACACACCTCATTATCACATCACGCCTGTTACCATTGGATACAATTACTCTTGCCGACCGTCAACCAGAAATTGGGCCTTCGGATGCGAGGCATTGCTTTTAAACACCCTTAGTCTGCATCGCAGCTCTGGTGTATGTATACACTGAGTATACAAAACATTAAGAACACCTACTCTTTCCATTTATTTAACTAGGCAAGAACAAATTCTTATTTACAATGACAGCCTACACCGGCCAAACTCAGACGACGCTGGGCCAATTGTGCACCGCCCTATGGGACTCCCAATCACGGCCAGTTGTGATACAGCCTGGAATCGAACCAGGGGGTCTGTAGTGACGCCTCAAGCACTGAGATGCAGTGCCTTAGACCGCTGCGCCACTCGGGAGCCATGACGTAGACTGACCAGGTGAATGCAGGTGAAAGCTATGACCCCTTATTGATGTCACTTGTTAAATCCACTTCAATCAGTGTAGATGAAGGGAAGGAGACAGGTTAAAGAGGATTTTTAAGCCTTGAGACAATTAAGACATGGATTGTGTATGTGTGCCATTCATATTATTATTATTATTTATTATATAGGGTGAATGGGCAAGACAAAATATTTAAGTGCCTTTGAACAGGGTATGGTAGTAGGCGCCAGGTGCACCAGTTTGTGTCAAGAACTACAACGCTGCTGGGTTTTTCACGCTCAACGGTTTCCTGT
Source organism: Coregonus clupeaformis (assembly GCF_020615455.1). Classification (NCBI taxonomy): domain Eukaryota; kingdom Metazoa; phylum Chordata; class Actinopteri; order Salmoniformes; family Salmonidae; genus Coregonus; species Coregonus clupeaformis. The sequence continues at coordinate 36,970,170 of NC_059206.1, read as the reverse complement.
GTGTATCAAGAATGTGGGAAGCATTGGAGTGAACATGGGCCAGCATCCCTGTATAACACTTTTGACACCTTCTAGAGTCCATGCCCCAACTCAATATTAGGAAGGTGTACCTAATGTTTGGTATACTCAGTGTACGTGTGTGTATGTGCGTGTGTGTGAGTGTGTGAGGTAGGGGAGAGTGGGGTAAGTTGAGAGTTTTTTTTTTTTTTACATTCAGCATAACTCCGTCAAGGGAAATATAGTATTCTTTCTAACAAAGATATCTACGTATATTTCAGGATGTTGTGTTTCCCTGGAAATAATCAGAATTCATGGAAAAATTACAGTTTTGAAAACATAGCTTGTCCAAAAAAAGTTGTCTCTTGGCAAAACGTACCCCTGGTATGGGTCAGTATAGCCGCCTACACATTTCTTTACTGAATGAAATATTAACACAACCTTTTTCAAACCATTTCTATCTTTATTTCCCAAACACAATTCAACACAATCACAATCACTTTTTTGTATTTTAATCATTTTAAGCATATTTTAACACAGGCTTAACACCTAACAAACACTTTGTACTTTTTTTAAACACTTACCTCATATCCCAGCAATAATGCCTTGCATTATGCCTGGGAAGAAAACACTTCAATTTGCTCAACTTGCCATTGGCTCAACCATTGGCTCAACTAACCCCATGGCCATTGGCTCAACTAACCCCAAGGCAAACATTTGGACTATATTAGACCACACAGCTATAAGGATGCACGTTCATGCTAGGTTTAGGACCTCATATTGAAGCTTATAGAGACTTCAACTGATGTATAGAACAATCTTTAAATGATTTACTTTGGTTCAGATACAAGCATCATGAAACCTCTAACACAATAAATTCATTTGACTTGGTGAAAATACTTTTCTGGGACCTAACTTGCTTGCCACTTTTTTATGTGGTTTCTTCCTTCACAGACTCCATGAAATGATGAACACTTCCTACATATTTGGTCAAATGATACAGCACATTTTGTGTATGGTTTCCTAGAAACCAGGGTGTCTCAATTGACCCATTTGGCTCAACTAACCCCACTCTCCCCTACTGTGCTATTTTCCATCAGGGTTCAATGGGGTCATGAGGGTAATAGAAACGGTCATTTGAAATGTAGCTACAGAGTCCAGCTACCTTAGTGATGCTAGGGGGGGTATAGTGCAGTCTCAGCCATACAGATACCCTACATGGCCTCCCAGTGAACCTGTTTCAGGTTTAGAAGTGACCCCTGTCAGATTCTGTGTCTAAGGTTTTCACATTCACAGAGAGTGACTCCAGCGGATGGTGGATGTCTGCTCCTTTGCTTTGGGAGAAGCACATCCTTGACCTCCGCCGGGCCTATTTTTAGTACAGATTATCGACGTGCCAATGTTTATATCTCAGATTACACATACTCTGTCATTATGGAAGAGTGGCTTTGTAATTACGAGGCATATTTTTCACAGGGGCTGTTCCACCAAAAACACTTGTATGTTATACTGTACAGACTACAGACAGACAATCACACACACACACACACACACACACACACACACACACACACACACACACACACACACACACACACACACACACACACACACACACACACACACACACACACACACACACACACACACACACACACACACACACACACACACACACACACACACACACACACACACCCTTCTTTAAAGCTGGGACCCTCCACCCCATCTTTCCAACCACATAAGCACATTGAGATCTATTTTTCCAGCAAGGTGCCCTCTTTTGCTGCGTGTTTCCATGTAGCCTGTTCTTCCATAAAGCTCCAATGGGACAGACAGTATTATTTTCTGAAAGTTGGCGAGGGGTGGCATGGTGCCAGCCAGGAACGCATGCCAAGCTAGGCCCTCACAGCTGGCTGAACACAGGAGAGGAGCCTAGGCAGCGTGACTCTCTGAGAGGTCTCCCTTATCCTGCCAAATCTGCCTCAGTGGGTATTGAACGCAGCCTTTGTGAGATGTTCATTCTCAGCCTTTTTCTTCATAGACACCGACACTAGAGCCTAATTTGAAGACTCTGTGATATTGAGTTGCATTCAGAAGCAAAATGTATGTCTTTTGTGGAGAGAGACATAACGGTTTTCAACCATAATTTCCTAATGTGGATCAACGGCCCGTTGTTTATTGTATATAAATAAAACCCACAGAAGTGAAATGACAGACTCTGTACACATGACGGCAATATTTCACCCCGGCCAGACTGTTTTTCTGTCTGAGAAAATATATCCTCTGTGTCCTTGGTGTGTCTTCGCATCTGTTTAAAGATCCCTCTCTCTGGTGCAGTGGGGTTGTCCTTTTTACTGCTCATCAATAGATTGAACAAACGTCCTATTTGACAAGGTTGTCGACTGCCTCGCTCCCCCAGCCCTCTGATAGGCAACATAAATGCGTTCCATTCCATCAAATGAAATTGAGAAGATGTAAGACACTGACTGTGCTCCAGTGATTGACCCTGACACAATTTCTCCCCCTTCTTCTCTCGCTCCTTGTCTTCCTTTCTTTTTCTCTGTTGCTCTCTCTTAATCTCTCCCTCCCTCTCTCCGTTTCTCTCTTTCTCACACATGCCTATTCAGTGTCATACTATACAGTATATTCATTTTTACAACGGCTATGGTGAAGGTAATATGATTCATATGAATAGAACCGATACAGCACTGCCTAGTAGCAAGGCAGAAATCAGAACCCTGTTAGCAGGAATGCCATAGAGCTCTAGGTTACAGTATATTTAACATAATGTAGCAGCCCATTAATCACTTAACATTGTATACAACTTTATTTGACGGGAAAGAGCTACGAACAGTGCTTCAGACATGACCTCAGTTGTCTCAGATTACAAGGACATAATATGGTCTTATAATGAACTTATCATGTCAATGTCATTCAATGCTAAACATTTTCAATAATGTTTAGAGGGCATAGTCATTGAGGTGAACATTTTAATTTATAGTGGGATCAATCCTAGTGTATTAGTTTGTGGTTATGTCATATTGAGGCCACTCTTCTCTTTCATTACAGTAAACCACCACTCAATTACAATTCAACCAACTTTATTGATACTAATTACGATAATACAAAAATGATTACAGTATACAGATATAATAACACGCTCTCTGTCTCTCTTTGTGTATTGTAATTTAATGAACTTTATTGATACTAATTATGATAATACAAAATGATTACATTATACAGAAATAATAATAGCACACTCTTTCTCTTCTTCTGCTCCAGGCAGAGCTGACGGGCATCAAATGGCGGTGCTACAGCTTCCGTGGCGGGGGCGAGTACGGGCCGGTGATCTCGGCGCCAGCCCAGGACGACCCGGTGCTGCGCAGCTTCATGCGCTGCGTGCAGGCCAACCTCCTGTGTGTGTGGCGCCGCAAAGTCAAGCCTGACGCCAAGGAGCTGTGGATCTTTTGGTGGGGCGACGAGCCCAGCCTCTCTGACGTCATCCATCACGAGCTGGAAGGTGAGCCCGCCGCTGCTGAGAGCCGCCGAGAGCCGCTGCACATTCATATGCTCATCTTCTACCCCCTTCTTCTTTCCTCCCTTGCTCCTCTTTCTATACCCACATCCCCCCAGTAGGCTACCCTACAGGTTTACCTGTTGTGGACCTTGAGGGTGAAGGTTAATTAGGCTCTTTAGTGCTCATGCATACGTCCAGGGCTGTGCTTTGGGGGAAAAGGGGCGTTATGTTTAGCACTCTTAACCCAGAAGTAAAATCTTGTGTAATTTGGTCAGCTGTGTGATAAACGTCTGGGTCTATACGTGTTAGAAATTGAGACAGAATCTGTCCACGAGAGATTTTATGTTTAGTATTGTGTGTTGTGTAGCATTGGTTTGTGTGGTGTGATGTTGTACTGTGTTGTGTTGTGAAGCATTGTGCTGGCTCAGGAGAGTGTCTGTGATGAAGAACACAGTAACAGACTCCCTAAGTGGATTTGTCTTGCCGTTGTTCGGATCCTCGTGTGTCTGTGTGTGTGTGTGTGCATTACTCTGAGATATCTCACCTGAATGAGTGCCACTGTCAGCACTATCGCCTCTATTTATAGAAACATTTGCATTATCTGGCTGCACACGTGCAGCAGGGAACTAGCTTATTGACTAAGCCAGGGGAAGAGGGCGAGAAGAGAGGGAACGAGAGGAAGGAGAGAAGCATTGGTTTATGGAAAGGTTTGGGTAGTATAGCAGAGAGCGGGGAGAAGGTAGAGGAGAGGAGGACAGAGGAAAGCAGAAGAGAATAGAAGAGAGAGGAAGAGAAGTAGTAGAAAGGAGAAGATAAAGGGTGGTGTAGAGGAGAGTTAGAGATGTGATGAGAAGGCAGGAGCAGATAGAAGAATCATCCCTCTTTCTCCTCTTCGTTTGCTTATGAAAGGTGACATGAATGAACGGTGATGCTTTTGTATGGATCAATGTTGCTGGATCTTGTTTAGGAATTTGTTGAACTTGTTTGGGTGTATGTTTTCCCTGCTGTAGTGGGAAACAGACTATATATAATGAAATCACAGATTTGTAACCTCTACTGTTTCCATTGTTGTTGTTGGCTATCTCAACACTAGGAAGTGAGTTTATTTTGAGATACACATTATCCCAAAGATATTGATTGACAACGCTTCAGTAGATCAAAACTTCAGAAAATGTGTCCATCTTTGAAAAGTAGTGAAATGCATTAATATGTGCAAAGTTACAGCTATTGATATTTCTGAGCATCTGGATTATTAATAAGAATTTCTTGTGACCCTCTTGACATGCCTAATTAAACAAAGGTTCTGTTGTTTCAGGAGGATTGTTTATAAAATCGTCAAAAGCAACAGAGAGAAACATTCACACTGCATCACATTATTATAATATTCTTTGCAACATGTCACACGTCTACCCTCTGTTACAATATTTGCCTTGTGTGAGCCTTATTAATAGTAGACAATACAGCACTTTAGAAGTGGGGAAATGAATAGCTAATTAAGGGGTAGACTCATTCTTTGCTAATTAATTTGAGTTATAATGTGGAATCTGTTAAAGTGTGTGAGGGGGGACTGGAAGAACAATCGTAGTGTCCCTTTTGGTATCTGAGGTGTCGTCATATCCCTGTTTCTCTGGGCTGGATTGACTTCTCTCTCTCGCTCTCGCTCGCTCTCTCTCTCTCTCTCTCTCTCTCTCTCTCTCTCTCTCTCTCTCTCTCTCTCTCTCTCTCTCTCTCTCTCTCTCTCTCTCTCTCTCTCTCTCTTTCTCTCTTTCTCTCTCTCTCTTTCTCTCTCTCTCTGAGGCTGGGCCCAACGCCTGATCCGGAGATTACGTAAAACAACAGCATCTACGTGTCTGATGCATTTCATGAAATGAGAGGGAATGCTGAGAGGAGGAGGAGGGCAGCATGGGGTTAGTCCACTAATCTCCAGGCTTGTCGTTCCTCGCCACTGGGCCACACTCATCGATTCTCGTCATTGGCCAAAATAGTGTATGCAGGAGAAAACACTGTGGTGCTGCTGCTGATTGCATAACCTCTGTAAGATTTCACCGCTGCTAATGTTTCTCTACTACTGCAGAGGCAGTCCACAAGCACAGTGAATGCGCTCAGCATGGGAGGCCTGGGTCCTCTCTCTGTGTCTGTGTGTGTGTGTGTTTTATGGCAGGGAGCAGGGAGGGAAGGCAGGGCTTCCTGCTTATCAGATGAAGCGTGGGAGAAAATAAAGCAGAGGGTTTAGGTGTGTGACGAACGGTCAGTGCAGAACGTAGGACTGCTATACTGTGGCCTCAATTGCCAAGAGATCCAGTCCCCCCTCACTCGGTCACTCACAAACCAAACATGCTTTCCCCTTCATCCCTCCACAGCTCTGAAATGAAGGGTTTCCAGACCCTGGTTGCCCCACCATCCCCTCTCCCCTCCTCTGACCTCCTCTCCCCCTCTTCTCCCCCCTCCAATTCTTCCTGCATTTTTCTCTGGCATGTCTCCACACAGGGACTTCTGTGCAGCTGGCCCGGGAGGCACAGGGAGCCAAAGGTCGAGGGACCTGAATAGAGCGCAGGACAAAAACATTGTAATGGGCTGGCTGTGGACCCCTCTGTCTCTGGGAGGGAGAGGCCCTCAGACCAGGAACCCAGGACCAGAGATAATGCTTTAGAGGGGGAAAAACCTTTTAGCTCTTGTGTTTTGATAGGGTGTAGCTAAAGATGAGGAGATATGGTGTAGCTAAAGATGAGGAGATATGGTGTAGCTAAAGTTGAGGAGATATGGTGTAGCTAAGGATGATGTCATGAAATAATGTCAATTTCCTAGGCTGCCTTTTTTTTAAATGCAATATTATGCAATAATTTTATGCAATATTAATTACAGTGATACCATTGCATACTGTATGTCTACGTTTAGATTTTAAAGTGGTAATCAGGTTGATGATGTACTGTATTTCACGATAATGGCATTATTGATGACTTGTATTTTCTGTATGGAATATCTGGTTTTCAGAAAACATGTAATTGACAAAAGAGCTCCAGTAATATAATTTATCTGTTTAATCCGGATTATGCAATCCGCCACTAGAAGGATTGTCCTCTGACCTAGCCCATGGTCACTGTGTGGTGTGCAGAGAGCTGCCATCTCCCCCTGAGCACTAAGGACTGATACATACTCATTGTGAGCCAGATGTACTATGCTGTTATACCGCTGCAACATTTACACACTTTTCCCTTCAAGGAGTACATAATGGGGAATAAGGTGAAATAATATTTATTAATCTGCTTGCACCAAATCTTACTCCGCATTTGAATGTTTTTATAGGGATAAAAAATTGGCTATTATTATTACGGTAATTAAGGTCATTATTAAGATAATGTGTTCAGGTATCACTGTCTCAGGCTCTCTCTCAGCCCCGGCTCTGTATGCCATTGTCATTGGCTCAATGTCGAACCAGTGGAGTGTTTAAACATCATGCCCAATACATACAGCTGTGATTAGCCTCCCCAGGGTCCTAAGACCTGGTGGAATTGCCCTATATTTTCACAATCTCAATAATACTGCTTTATGAGAATCTCTTATTTCTTTTTTCTTTTTTTTGGAAGCGTGGGGAGGGGGTAATCTGATCTAGAAATGGATAGTGGTGAAGTGGCAGTCAGAAGTAGTTCCGGCCCTTTGCCTGTGGAGGAGAAGTGATTTTATCAGTATGTGCTGTGCCCTACCGTGTGGGTTGTGTCATGCATGAGCAGCCTGAGAGGCTGTGATGCGCCGTACTGTGAGATGAGTCACTCTGTGTCCACGAACATACGGTCAAGACCTCGTAGCACCCTGCCTATCTTAACCTACGGTGCTGCTACTGTAATGATTACATTTGACTTTGTGGTTATTAGATGATTAGGACTGTTTGTGTTCATTGTGGGACTATTGATTTTAGTGTTGTCATGACTCCCATAACCCAGTTTGCCCTGTCTGTGGGCTCTGCTTTGCCATACCTTGGACTCACATTGTAATATCTGATCCCCTTCACTGGGCCAGGGTCAGATTGTTTAGCTCATAATGGTTGACAATGGGAGAGTGGTGTGTAGATGATCCTAGATCAGTTTTCAAGGTGAAGTTTGATAAGAGTGAGTGTCTATGGAAGGTACACAGTATGACAACATGGTGGGCTCCACTGTGTTGGAGGCTCTGGCAGCCTGCTGAAGGGCACTATGACCTGATGGTTGACGTTGAGCACCAATCAGGGCTGCTCCTGCTCCTCCACCTGTACAGCATGTGGCCAAGGTGAACGGAGAGGGGGAGAGGAACGTAAGGATTCACCTCATCATGTCAGGATCAGGAGCCACATCAGCTTATTTATTGAATTAATACAGTTAGGCTACTGTAACTTTAACCAAATGTTTATGCTCAAATTAATCTCAATTGTAAAAACACTGTAGTAGACACTACACTTTTCATTATCTGACTAAAACACTTCTTCCAGGCTTACCTGGTCTATTTGTATTTGCCCACCAGTAATGAGAGCAAATGAAGAAAGCAGCAAATGGAAAGTAGGTCATGAAAGGTGTTGATAAAGAATAGGATTGTTATCAGTAGGATGGGATGGGGCACAACAAGTGGATTAGACTGACAATTCTAAGAAAATAATCAGTGATAAGGAAATAAAGAGAGAGAGAGAGGGAATGGACAGAACTGAGACGGCTGGAGGCTTCTCATTCACAACAACAGCATGGAAACCCGTGCCAGATAGCAGACCGAAACGTCTCCTCTGTCAGAGCAGAGCGCTGGGGCTAGGGGCTATGGACCTCAGGAGAGAGCCGCCTGCCATGCTTTGTGAAACCACAGGGGCTGTGTGTGTGTGTGTGTGCTTGTGTGTGTGTGTGTGTGTGTGTGTCCGTAATTGGCAGGAGTTTCTGTGAGCCAGAGGTCATAAGGTTCCCAGTTAATTGTTCTCTGAAATAAACGATGCCAAATTTGAATGTGTACTTGAGTGCTGGAGGAAGGCTGACCTCTGCCTCCACCTGTCCTGTCTCACTGTGATCACATAATCTCCTGTGTTCAGTCTGTACTGTACCAAGGTCCTGTCCACTGCTGCCCACTACTGCCCACTGCTGCCCACTGCTGCCCACTACTGCCCACTGCTGCCCACTACTGCCCACTGCTGCCCACTGCTGCCCACTACTGCCCACTACGGCCCACTTCTGCCCACTGCTGCCCACTACTGCCCACTACTGCCCACTGTCCACCACTTGCACCACTAGCCAGAATGGCATTAGTGCATATGATTATTATGGCTATATTGATATATTTATCTTTATATGGCTATACTTTTCTGTGCTGGCTAAGATTCTACTAGTCGTTTTATTTTGTTGCTGCCGTCCTGGTCTCCCTTGAAAATAGATTTTTCATCTGTATTTATAAAAGACAAATAAATCCAAGATAAGGTTTCTGTTATTTCTCATTGTTGAAAAAATATTCACTTAAATCTACCCAGCTAGTGTCTCTGATTAGATTTTAAAGTTGGTATAATTATTCTAGATTGAGATCATATACAGTATGTTGGGATGTACAGGCGCTTCTCATGTGTCTATAGAGAGAAAGAAGTGTCATCTTGAAATGCGTCCCTTACCGTTCTGTTATTTTCTCCCCCGCCGTTCTCTGCCTATCCTGCTGTCTGAGACACAGCCATTGTTTCAGTGATCTCACTCCCATACATCATGTGCTGAATAGAGCTCTTTGAGCAAATCAATGATCGATATAAAGAGAGAGTGAAGAAATGGAGGGAGGAAGAAAAACATTAGGCTCTTCCTTTTCCACTTTTCTGTCTTTCTTCCCCTCAATGTGTTATTTTATCTTTCCATCTACAAGTTGTGAGCCAGTTGAATGTTATAGCTGCTGGGAAACCTAGGCATTAAAGAGGTGAAATGCCAGACAGTGTTGCTTTCCCCCCTCCTAGTCATAGTGGGCTGGACTTTACCTGCCTGCAGTGCACACATAGCCAAGGTGGGATTTGATGCCCCTAAACAAATTATATTCAGCCTAAACCCTGTTAACAGATCTTGTCTGGACGCACATTGAATGTTTAACGGGGAATGGTGTGTCTGTGCTTTGGCAGGATATCCTGTTCAGGTTTCTGACTGGGGCTGATAAGGTGTCTGTGTGGGAGAGTGTTTTCAGAGAAGTGTTGTTGTGTTGTTAGGAAAGCATTAGTGAAGGTATGACTAGAGATGTGAAAAGGGGTGGAGGTTGGATGAAAGAGGTCAACAAGGATACAGTCCAATAGGGGTAACGGGTCAACCCCAGGAAGGGTCTGATAGAGTTGGACCTGCTGCTGCAGTATGATCAGGAAATAAACATGTTCAGCATATACAATATCTTATGGAAAATGACCACTGTTTGGCAAATGTCCATCAGTGGAGAACTCTCGTGGTACAATCTCCAGCCCTGTTTCTAGAACTTGATTTGTATATCGATGACATGTACTTAAATGGTTCACTTTGTGCTTTGCTAGTTTATACAGAGAAATGAAACTGAAACCAAATTTGAGAGCGAGAGAGCGAGAAAGGCCTATGGTTTTTCATTGTGAACATCTGTTTTTAGTTCTGTATCTATTCGTGATAAATAATTTCATTTGTCATTATGCAGATCAATGACTGACATTCCGTGTCATTGCGTTTCAACAGAGCTCCTGCAATTGTTACTGTCTTAAACCCCTAGACCTTAGAAACCTTGATTTTTATTAGTCTCAAACATTATATCCGAGTATGTAATAAAAGCATTAAAACTATGGCAACAGCAATAAGCTTGGCATATTCTGCTTTGTTTAAACAACTCCTCAACCCCCTTAGTACCTGCAGACCCCTTGAGTCACCAGTAGATATACTACTCCATTTTGTTACTCCTCTTGAGCTGAGGGGATCCCAGCGAGAGACTAGCCCCTTTAATCTGATTTGAATACATGCCTTACTTCATGAAGTATTGGCTTTTCTGTGTCAATGCGTTTTGCTTGGCATCCATCCGTGCGGGCATCTCTGCCTGCCGTTCACCCCTTTCAGCCCTCCATTCTCTCCTCTTTTCAGGCTTGCGTTCTTTCAGGCTTTCTTTCCCCTCCTCCCTTGTTCTTTGGTTTTCTGTGATGTTAGGGCATTAAGCGACAGGGTACTCTGAACAGGGAACCCTCACAACATTTAACAACATGGCCATGTTTGTTCCTGGAGGTTGACTCAAACAGCAGTGACTGTGAGGGTAGCTACTGAACAGAACAGGTATGAATAATACCCTGAGTTTGTGCCTGAATTGTGAACTAGGTCGCTCCCTGACACATGTCACAATGGGACTTTGAGCGAGAAGTCATGTAGAAAAAGGAAACTACGGGTAATTGTCCCCAACAAACTGAACCTGTCGAGATAATTGAGAGCCCCCTGAAGGAATGCACGCTGCCGAGAAGAGTGAGTCTGCTGCCTGCAGCTTCAGACTTTTTACAGTTTGGCCCTGGCTGGTGGAATGGTGAGTCACATGTGGAAAATTAGGATTCCATGATAGCAAAAAAAGACAGAGTGAGAGGAGGGGGGGTGGAGAGGGAGGAGAGAGGGAGGGAGGGGAGGGAGGGAGGGAGGGAGGGAGGGGAGGGAGGGAGGGAGGGAATGGAGGGAGGGAGGGAGGGAGGGAGGGAGAGAGAGAGAGAGATGGGTTAGAGAGCGGGAGGAGGGGAGAGAGATGGTATTAAGTGAGAGAGAGGCGAGCGAGAGAGAGAGAAGAGAAAAGCAGGGAGTGAAAAGAGCAGGGCAAGTGGAGGAAAAACAGCCTCAGTGATGTTTATTTGTACGTAAATTTACGAGGAGGGACTGAGTGGTTCTGATTTTCTCCCCCTCCTCTCGCAGGCTGCACAGGCATGGTCTGTGACCCCGTGACTCAGAGTAGTGTGTGTGTGTGTATGTGTTTGTGTCTGTGTGTGTGTGTGTGTGTGTGTGCCAGAGAGAGAGAGAGAGTGAGAGAGAGCAAGAGAGAGAGAGAGAGAGAGAGAGAGAGAGAGAGAGAGAGAGAGAGAGAGAGAGAGAGAGAGAGAGAGAGAGAGAGAGAGAGAGAGAGAGAGAGAGAGAGAGAGAGAGAGAGAGAGAGAGAGAGAGCGAGAGAGAGAGAGAGAGCGAGAGAGCGAGAGAGAGAGAGAGAGAGAGAGAGAGCGAGAGCGAGAGAGAGAGAGAGAGAGAGAGAGAGAGAGAGAGAGAGAGAGAGAGAGAGAGCGAGAGAGAGAGAGAGAGAGAGAGAGAGAGAGAGAGAGAGAGCGAGAGCGAGAGAGAGAGAGAGAGAGAGAGAGAGAGAGAGAGAGCGAGAGCGAGAGAGAGAGAGAGAGAGAGAGAGAGCGAGAGAGCGAGAGAGAGAGAGAGAGAGAGAGAGAGAGAGCGAGAGAGAGAGAGAGAGAGAGAGAGAGAGAGAGAGAGCGAGAGCGAGAGAGAGAGAGAGAGAGAGAGAGAGAGAGAGAGAGCGAGAGCGAGAGAGAGAGAGAGAGAGCGAGAGAGAGAGAGAGAGAGAGAGAGAGAGAGAGAGAGAGCGAGAGAGAGAGAGAGCGAGAGAGAGAGAGAGAGAGAGAGAGAGAGAGAGAGAGAGAGTGTGTGTGTGTGATGACGAGGTAGATGGAAGACAGTTCCCAGCTGCACAGAGGGAGGAGTGTACATTTCCCCTCCACAAGCTTTCGGTTTTGAAAGAAAAGCCACCAACTGAAAGAATGAGGGCTTTGTGTGTGTGTGTGTGAGAGAGAGAGATAAGCAGAGAGTGCAAGTTGGGAGAGAGTAAAAGCAAGAGGAAAAGAGGGGAGGAGAGAAATACAGAGAAGGGGGAGGAGAGGCGGGACAGACAGACTGATGGAGGAAGGGAGTACTTGGAGCACCCTGTGCTCCCAAAAGCATAACCATAGATATGAATATTCATCCTTTTTGGATTTACATAGTAGTTACACAGATGTAATATTTACATAGTATTAAATTTGCATGTGGACACAAAACTTGTGGCTTTATACACCACTTTTGGGATGTAGACATGAAGCCATTGCGTTATGGACATAGTCAACCTTTGTAATAGGAGGCAAAATGCGTTTACTGTGGGGCCTTTGATAATTACTGTGGTTATATTGTGGTACTCCTAGAGAATCAGGTCTGTGCATGTCCATTAGGGCCTTAGGACAAGAGCTTGAATCCAGGTACTTAACATGTGTGTCTGGAATGTCAAGATGAGTGGATGTTGAAGAAAGCATCACTTCACTCTGCAAAACAATGTTGGATATGAAGAGTCTGACTAAGGCTGACTAAGGATGTGACATGGTTGTAGTGTCGAGTTAACGTTGCTAATTATGCTGTGCTGACAAGGAGGACCCGCTGACGCTGTATTTTCATCATAAGGTTTATTCATAACAAAGGGTTACAGCGTCGATTTACAGATACCTGCAGATACCCGGAGAATAATCGCCCCATCTCTAATATGATTATTCTGACCTCTTTTGTCCCAACTGTGGTATATATGCTATGTAATCTGATATGGGTGTTCCCCTACAGACCAATCCCAGGAGGACACCTAACAGACTTCCTATTCTATGGTGTGTCACTCTAAAACGGCTCCCTCTAAAACTGAATAAACCTCCTCTCAGGTTCCACTTGAAAACATTAGCAAAGTCATAATTCATCATACACTACAGGGTCAAGATGGTATTCTACACAAAAGAAGCCCACTTAACTTTCACACGTCATATGTAGTTCCTCCAGAGCAAATGAGCCAAATGTTAAACACAATATGTTCACGTTTAAATACTTCAATTCCAGCAGTTTTTCCTCCCTGTTGGACTCAGGCCTGTTGGCAATGAGCACAGTCTTCCCATAGCGAAGGTCAAAGTCACACCTTCTTTCAATTATTTTTGATTGGTTCCTGGTCTGAGCAGGCATCAGCAGGCCCTGTGTGTGTGTGTTTGTGTGTGTGAGAGAGTTGATGCCATGAATGGATTGAGTGAGTAAACAGAGTGTATTAGATCCAGAGCAGTCATTGAGGTGTGCTAGTCTAAAAACTCCCCTGACTTGTTATTTCATGTCAACAGCATGATGGGACTTTGATTGAGTACCATTGACTTTGTACTGTGCATACTTCTGTGTGTGTGTATGTGTGTGTGTGTGTACATTCTTGCATGCGTGTCTGTGTGTGTTTCGGGGGAGTTTCAATTGTCAATTGACGTGTCTGTAGGGGCCCGTTAACGTTCCTGAATTTACTGGGTTTGGTGGAACTGGGACTGGGGACTTGCTCCAACCCAGGTCCACAATGTTAATGGATGTGAATGTGTTTCCATTGACCTGTGGTGTGCTGACAGCCACACGTTTGGTATTTTAAGCTTGATCTTTCTGTCGTGCGGTTAATTGGCTGGCCAGCCATCATTTTCACATTGCAGTCCCAGTGGAGAGCTAGAGAGTGTGAGGAGTCTTTACTGCCGTCTGACAGCTTGGAGGGCCCTCTCCATCCTGTCTTGATAGTCTTGTGCTAGCTAATATAGTATGCTAATGGATACATATTAAATTGTGTGGTAGTGGTTATATATTGCTTTCTATATATTGCTATATGTATATATATATATATATATATATATATATATATATATATATATATATATATATATATATATTTCCAAGTATACTGTTACAATATATTACTGATTATATATTTATTATTCAGACAATATTGCTTGTCACAGAAGGCTCTATATGGTAATCATTCTATTGCATTATATTGTGTGTACTAGTGGTGTGGTGTATAAAGGGTTGGTAGCCCTGTAGTGGTGTGTTTAACCTGGTATTAAAGGAGAAGAATACATGGCAGTAGATCACTGACCCCCTGGCTCCACTACAGCCCATCATTATATCCTGCTTGACCCAACAACAACAAAGCTCAAAACTGGCTGTTGATCAAACGTCATTGTATTGGTGACGTCCATACCAATTTATTTTCTAGTTATAATGACATAATATGTAAGAATCAGTTTAATGTTCCTCATCAATCAAGACAAGCATTTATGTTGCATTGATTTATTTACTGGAAAAAGTCTAGATTCACACTCAACACCCAGCTCTAGAGGAAATTGGGTCACTCTCGGACGGTGTGTGTGTGTGTATGTCTGTTTTGTTATATGCGCTGAGCTGGGACAGAGAAGATAAGTGACTGTCAAATTATGTAATCGTGTTAGATAACTCTGTTAGATTTTCTCTTAAACATGGCGGAAATCAGATCGTATCTGAGAGGATCGATATTTGGCAGATTTGTCAGCTGTTGAACAAGTTTAGCATGTGTTGTTCATGTTGAGTATAGTAAACAAAGAAAATTCTTTAAAGAAATGGCATGATTATTGGAATGAAGGAACAATGAGTTATATCATTAAATATGTGAATATTTGGGGGGGGGACTGGATTAAGTCAGCCTAAATATTTTGGTTTCATTTTGTTAAGACACTCCAGGACTGGACTTACTCAGAGCAGATTGGAGAAAAATACTTTTTAAATATTTATATCTGTAAAATACATGCCTTTTGGCAAATAGAATAACACATTTAAAACATATCAACAATTCCCTCTGGGCAAGTCTTGAGAATATATCTAAGGATAACCACACACAATTTGGTGAATGCAGATGCTTCTGAAAATGAGGAAAATGAGATGGCGTGTGGGAAGAGTCTGACTTTTGGGAAATGGCAGTTAAAGACAAGTACACTGAATTTAGACTACCAAATGCCAAATGCCTATTTAGACCCAATCACCATCTCTTCAAAGTAAGTTACTACATATAGTCCAGTTTGTTAAATTCTCTATGTGTGTGCACATCTCTCTCTCTCTCTCTCTCTCTCTCTCTCTCTCTCTCTCTCTCTCTCTCTCTCTCTCTCTCTCTCTCTCTCTCTCTCTCTCTCTCTCTCTCTCTCTCTCTCTCTCTCTCTCTCTCTCTCTCTCTCTCTCTCTCTCTCTCTCTCTCTCTCTCTCTCTCTCTCTCTCTCTCTCTCTCTCTCTCTCTCTCTCTCTCCTGCTATATGCTATATACTCATCAGCATGCTTTATGCATGATGGGAGATGTGCCACAGTCTTGAAGTATTCATCCGGGGCCAGCGGCGTGTCATGCTGTAGGAGAGTGATCATGGCAGCATGGATGGTGATATGAATAAAATAACATTAGCTCTCGTTAGGGGGACTCCATAGATCTCCCAGTCAGAGGTGAAGAGACCGGTCACCTGAGGGCCCCTAAGGGGCTCTCAGCCAGCCTTACAACACATCAGCCTGATCAAATGTGTGTGTGTGAGAGCGAGAGGTGTGATGTGGAAGACCCATTGGTTTGTATTTGGTTGGTCTTTCCTCTTGCCTGGTACGCCATGACAGCTTTTTAGCCCATAAGACAAGAACATGATCGACTAACCTCTAGTTCCTCCATGCTGCTTGTTTGATCAGAGACACATTCCTCAGAAGGGGATAAAACAGACTAAACTGAACATAGTATCACAAGGCTAATGCTAGAAGTCAAGGCTAGGTACAGTGTGTGAGTTAAAAGGCTGTGAGTTAAAAGCAGAGTCAGGCCTGTTGTGTTGACATGGCCTGGACAGGAGCCATCCACCCCCTTCACCCTCAGCGCTGACCCCTGTTCAGGAGGGGAAAGACAGGGGTTTTGTGTAATGTGACGCCCCCTGGTCCAGAATGGTGGCGTGTGGCTCTGAGTAGCGGGAGGGAACAGACCCCCTCTATTTCTCCTCTCCACTTTGCTCTCCACTGCCTTACTGACTCACTCACACAACTATGTAAGAGCTCTGGCTCGCTCCCCTAATTGACTCCAGATTTCCCCCTCTTTTCCTCCCCTTTTCCCTCCTTTTCCTCCTCCTCCTCTGTCCCTCCTCCTTTACTCTGGGTCTCTGTGACTGATGTGTGTGTGTGTGTGTGTGTGTGCAGGATCTTTGTCTGGGGCACCCACCCTATCTATCTGTAGGCTTCAAAGGCAGGGTGAGTGAGTGGAGAGAGAGAGAGAGAGAGAGAGAGAGAGAGAGAGAGAGAGAGAGAGAGAGAGAGAGAGAGAGAGAGAGAGAGAGAGAGAGAGAGAGAGAGAGAGAGAGAGAGAGAGAGAGAGAGAGAGAGAGAGAGAGAGAGAGAGAGAGAGAGAGAGAGAGAGAGAGAGAGAGAGAGAGAGAGAGAGAGAGAGAGAGAGAGAGAGAGAGAGAGAGAGAGAGAGCGAGCGCTGGTATTTCCATGTGTTGTGAAAGGTCTTGACTGTGGGTCGAGCCTGACAGATGAGACAGTCCTTGCAGTGGCAGAACAGTACAGAACAGAATGGAGCAATCCCTTTCCTTTCCCTGCAGATCCACGTTAGGCAGTCGCCCCTCTGGTACCTCCTTAAGTCATCTCCCTATGCTGTTTCCTCCTAGGTCGGAACCATAAAACGTCCATCTGAATGATTCCTATCAAAACTATGTTGTTTATAATAAAACTATTTAGCGAGCCTCAATAGCTACATAACTGTTTGGGAATGACAGCATAGCTGTGTGTTATCCCATTCCAGGAAAACTTTTAGAAACGTTTAGAACTACTACATCAAACTCAAAACATGGGAGCGGGACATTTTTTTTTTTTTTTACATTGCAGCGGGGCAGTGTCCCAGAAATGTTCTGACAATGTTTCCTGCTAGCCACGCAGCAGTGGGTGGAGGAGGAAGAAGAGAGAAAGAGAGAGAGAGGGAGAGAGAGACAGAGACAGAGACAGAGAAAGAGAGAGAGAGAGAGAGAGAGAGAGAGAGAGAGAGAGAGAGAGAGAGAGAGAGAGAGAGAGAGAGAGAGAGAGAGAGAGGGAGAGACAGAGGAGAGAGGGTGAGAGAGAGGCAGTTGTTGCACAATGCTTTTGAGAAATGCTGCATTCGCAGCAACAACTGGGGGACAAGCCAGAAAGAACAGATGCTCACAGGAGCGTCTGCTAGCCTGTTTCTGTGGAGAGAGAGAGGGAGAGGGGGAGAAAAAGCGAGACAGAGAAAGAGAGCGAGATAGAGATATGAGAGGACAACTGTTGCTGGGGGGGTCTATGCTGTTGCAGCTGGACTTCTATGTCTGTGTGTGTATTGTGTGTGTGGTGGGGGGTTGAGGTGTTGCTGAAGGATGCCCCCTGACCCCTGGGGGGGTGGGCCTCAGCTCCCCCTGTCTTGAACCCTGTGACACGTGAGGGGCCGTGGGCAGAGTATCCGCCACCCCAGCCATCTGGACAGCCTATTCCGTCAAACTGCCCTTCATCTCCTCACAGATCTAGTCCAATATGTGTCATTAGTACTCCAAACACTCCCATCTGAACCAAACACGTTAATTTGGTGTTTAAAAGGAGCTGCGTCTGAGCTAAAGAGAGAGCTAAACAGAGAGGGAGCGAAATAAAAGATAAAGAGAGATAGTGAGTGTCTTCGTTTGCAGAGGCGCCTGGGGAAAGCTGGGCGAGAGCTCAAATCCCCAGTTAATTCCCGTTGGAAATTAAAAAGCAAAGTGGTGGATTTTGGAGGCCCAACGGATCTCAGTGACGTTGTCATCGTCAGAGCTCCTGGCCGTGTGCCAGCAGCCACTGCTTTCTCACCCTCTCTCAGTCAGGGGAGCAGCGCTCTGTTTGCACTGCACTCGATTGTTTGCTGGTTTAGGCCTTGCTGCTGTTGAGCTCAGTGTTTAAGAGCTGGTGGATCACACACCAGAGTGGAGTGGGAGATCCTCTCTTCTTCTCATCTTCTTCTCTCTGCCTCTCCTTCTCTCCCTCCGCCTACAGGGCCGTCCAGAACCATTTACAGACCCCCCCCACACTATCCTTTGGCCAGCTTTGCTTTGCGCTCTGTCTCCTTTTTTTGAAGTGGTTGTCTGGTGCTTGTTACATCACTGGGCTGTAGTGTAGCCAGTGACCCAGGGCTGCTGCCAAAGGGAGTCAATACATCCATAAATGAGAGATCCTGCTCTGCTTAATTTTATCTGCTTGATACACTCATTTTGATACACTCATTCAGTGGTCACATATGGTCAGAGGCTAACATCTGTTAAAGTTAGGAGATTTTGAGCATGGGTCTTTATCCCAGGGATGTGAACAGAGAACATTACACACCTGCCAGTGTGCATTGTCTGCTTACATGTGGGAACTCTAGATACTCCCTCCCTCCCTCCCTCCCTCCACACACATATACACACACACACACACACACACACACACACACACACACACACACACACACACATCGTGGTGCGGTGTGTACTGCCCCATTACCCTTCCTGGTAATCTGCTCTAATGGCGTTGTCGGCCCATTAGTGAATGAGGGGTCTCACACTGGCACGCCCACCCATGAGATATGAGCCTCTCCCTCTCTCTCTCTCTCTCTCTCTCTCTCTCTCTCTCTCTCTCTCTCTCTCTCTCTCTCTCTCTCTCTCTCTCTCTCTCTCTCTCTCTCTCTCTCTCTCTCTCTCTCTCTCTCTCTCTCTCTCTCTCTCTCTCGCTCTCTCTCTCTCTCCTCCCCTCCCTCCTGCATCTGTTTAGACCTACAGTAGTGTACGGCAGGTCATTAATAAAGCTGCTGTGTGTCTTACGCACTCACACACGCAAACGCACACACACGCACGCACACACATGCGCGCAGAAGTCTGTGCCCAGCCAGAGACATAGATAGACACACCGCCAGACGCTGGCTCTATCGATCCAAGAAAAATGAGTGCAGGAGAGAGAGACAGAGAGAGCACACCTCCCCAACCCCCACCTACCCTTTCCTTTCCTCTCCAAGGGCTCCAGGAAACTGCCTAATAGTGGACTCTCTCTCTCTCTCTCTCTCTCTCTCTTCCTCTCTCTCTATCTTCCCCCTCTCTCTCTCTCTCTCTCTCTCTCTCTCTCTCTCTCTCTCTCTCTCTCTCTCACTCTCTCTCTCTCTCTCTCTCTCTCTCACTCTCTCTCTCTCTCTCTCTCTCTCTCTCTCTCTCTCTCTCTCTCTCTCTCTCTCTCTCTCTCTCTCTCTCTCTCTCTCTCTTTCTCTCTCTCTGTAGCCCGGATCAATAGCATCTTTGTGTGTAGTAGTCTGTGACCAGTGGATACTCACCCTTGTGACGGTGTTCAGCTAATGCAGTCAGACAGGCTGGGCAATGAGGGGAAAGGAAGATAGAGTGGGAGATTGAGGACAGAGGGGCAGAGTGAAGGAGAGGTAGAGAAATAGGAAGAGAGAGAGAGTGGAAGGGGGAAGATAGATGCCATGGTAGAGGGGAAGGGAGAAAACAGAGAGATCGAGGAAGAGAGAAAGAGAGAAAGAGTGAGAGAGAGAGAGGGTGAGAGCTGCTATGACCCAGTTCCATCACATCTTATTTGTGTTTGAGCAGAGCAGCATTGTGGCGACAGGGGCGGGACATATGAAATAAACATGTGTTTGCACTGGGAGTGAAGCCATCACAAACTGTAGCAGCGCTTACTCACTACACACTTTTGCGGGGTCCCCCTGCAAGGTTTAAACAAGGAATTTCCTGCAATTCTACACATATTTTCGTGGGGCATAGAGAAAAATGTGCAGTTTTATAGCTAATCTCATGCTATTCTACACATTTTGCAATGAGGCTGATAGAATTTAGTATTTTTAAAGCTAATTTCCTGCAATTCTTCACATATTGCCATGGGGCAGAGAGAAACATTAGCAGTTTTATAGCTAATCTCATGTTATTCTACATATTTTGCAATGAGGATGTCAGTATTTAGCATTTTAAAGCTAATTTCTTGCAATTCTACTCATATTGCCATAGGGCAAAGATAAAAATGTGTAGTTTTATAGCTAATCTCATGCTATTTTACACATATTGCCATAAGTCTGTGAAAATATGTTGCTGTTTTAAGGCTATTTTCCTGCAATTCTACACATATTGCAATGGGGCAGAAGATAAATGTGCAGTTTTATATCTTCATGCTATTCTACACATTTTGCAATGATGCTGAGACATTTAAGGATTTTTAGAGCACATTTCCTGCAATTCTACACATATTGCCATGGGGTAGAAAGAAAAATGTGCAGTTTTATAGCTAATCTCATGCTATTCTACACATTTTGCAATGAAGATGAAAGAATTTAGTGTTTTTAAAGCACATTTCCTGCAATTCTACACATGTTGCCATGGGGCAGATAGAAAAATTAGCTGTTTTAAATCTAATCTCATGCTATTCTACACATTTTGCAATGAGGCTGAGAGAATGTTGCATTTTTAAAACAACTTTCCTGCAATTCTATACATATTGCCATGGGGCAGAGAGAAAAAATCACAGTTTCATAGCTAATCTAATGCTATTCTACACATTTTGTAATGAGTCTGAGAGAATGTAGCATATTTAAAGGTCCTATCCTGCAATTCTACACATATTGCCATGGGGTAGAGAGAAAAAAATAACAGTTTTACAGCTAATCTCATCCTATTCTACACATTTTCCATATCAGGCTGAGAGAATTTAGCATTTTTAAAGCACATTTCCTGCAATTCTACGCATATTGCCATGGGGCGGAGAGAAAAATTTGCAGTTTTATAGCTAATCTCATGCTATTTTACACATTTGAGAGAATGTGTTGCTGTTTTAAATCTAATTTCCTACATTTCTACACATTTTGCGATGGGGAAGAGAGAAACATTTGCAGTTTAATAGCTAATCTCATGCTATTCTACACATTTTGTAATGAAGATGAAAGTGTTTAGCATTTCTAAAGCACATTTCCTGCAATTCTACACATATTGCCATGGGGTAGAAAGAAAAATGTGCCGTTTTATAGCTAGTCTCATGCTATTCTACACATTTTGCAATGAAGATGAAAGAATTTGCATTTTTAAGCACATTTCCTGCAATTGTACACATATTGCCATGGGGCAGCAAGAACATTTTGCAGTTTTATAGCTAATTTCATGCTTTTCTACACATATTGAAATGAGGCTGAGAGAATTTATCAGTTTTATAACTAATCACATGCTATTCTACACATTTTGCAATGAGGCTGATGGAATTTTGCTTTTTTAAAGCTAATTTCCTGCAATTCTTCACATATTGCCATGGGGCAGAGAGAAACATTAGCAGTTTTATAGCTAATCTCATGCTATTTTAAAAATTTTGCCATGAGGCTGTTAAAATATGTTGCTGTTTTAAGTCTATTTTCCTGCAATTCTACACATATTGCCATGGGGCAAAGAGAGAAAATGACAGTTTTATAGCTAATCTCATGTTATTCTACATATTTTGCAATGAGGATGTCAGTATTTAGCATTTTTAAAGCTAATTTCTTGCAGTTTTACTCATATTGCCATAGGGCAAAGATAAAAATGTGTAGTTTCATAGCTAATCTAATGCTATTCTACACATTTTGTAATGAGTCTGAGAGAATTTAGCATATTTAAAGGACATTTCCTGCAATTCTACACATGTTGCCATGGGGCAGAGAGAAACATTAGCAGTTTTATAGCTAATCTCATGCTATTTTACAAATTTTGCCATGAGGCTATTAAAATATGTTGCTGTTTTAAGTCTATTTTCCTGCAATTCTACACATATTGTCATGGGGCAAAGAGAGACAATTACAGTTTTATAGCTGATCTCATGTTATTCTACATATTTTGCAATGGGGATGTCAGTATTTAGCATTTTTTAAGCTAATTTCCTGCAATTTTACTCATATTGCCATAGGGCAAAATAATAATCTGTAGTTTTATAGCTAATCTCATGCTATTTTACACATATTGCAATGAAGATGAAAGAATTTAGTGTTTTTAAAGCACATTTCCTGCAATTCTACACATGTTGCCATGGGGCAGATAGAAAAAGTAGCTGTTTTAAATCTAATCTCATGCTATTCTACACATTTTGCAATGAGGCTGAGATAATGTTGCATTTTTAAAACAACTTTCCTGCAATTCTATACATATTGCCATGGGGCAGAGAGAAAAAATCACAGTTTCATAGCTAATCTAATGCTATTCTACACATTTTGTAATGAGTCTGAGAGAATGTAGCATATTTAAAGGTCATATCCTGCAATTCTACACATATTGCCATGGGGTAGAGAGAAAAAAAGAACAGTTTTACAGCTAATCTCATCCTATTCTACACATTTTCCATATCAGGCTGAGAGAATTTAGCATTTTTAAAGCACATTTCCTGCAATTCTACGCATATTGCCATGGGGCGGAGAGAAGAATTTGCAGTTTTATAGCTAATCTCATGCTATTTTACAAATTTGAGAGAATGTGTTGCTGTTTTAAATGTAATTTCCTACATTTCTACACATTTTGCGATGGGGAAGAGAGAAACATTTGCAGTTTAATAGCTAATCTCATGCTATTCTACACATTTTGTAATGAAGATGAAAGTGTTTAGCATTTCTAAAGCACATTTCCTGCAATTCTACACATATTGCCATGGGGTAGAAAGAAAAATGTGCCGTTTTATAGCTAGTCTCATGCTATTCTACACATTTTGCAATGAAGATGAAAGAATTTGCATTTTTAAGCACATTTCCTGCAATTGTACACATATTGCCATGGGGCAGCAAGAACATTTTGCAGTTTTATAGCTAATTTCATGCTTTTCTACACATATTGAAATGAGGCTGAGAGAATTTATCAGTTTTATAACTAATCACATGCTATTCTACACATTTTGCAATGAGGCTGATGGAATTTTGCTTTTTTAAAGCTAATTTCCTGCAATTCTTCACAAATTGCCATGGGGCAGAGAGAAACATTAGCAGTTTTATAGCTAATCTCATGCTATTTTAAAAATTTTGCCATGAGGCTGTTAAAATATGTTGCTGTTTTAAGTCTATTTTCCTGCAATTCTACACATATTGCCATGGGGCAAAGAGAGAAAATGACAGTTTTATAGCTAATCTCATGTTATTCTACATATTTTGCAATGAGGCTGAGAGAATCTTGCAGTTTTAAAGCTAATTTCCTACAATTCTACACATATTGCCATGGGGCAAAGATAACTAATTACAGTTTTATAGCTAATCTCATGTTATTCTACACATTTTGCAATGAGGATGACAGAATTGAGCATTTATAAAGCACATTTCCTGCAATTCTACACATATTGCCATTGGGCAAAGAGAAAAATGTGCAGTTTTATAGCTAATCTCATGCTATTCTACTCATTCTGCTATGAGGCTGAGACAATGAAGCATTTTTAAGCACATTTCCTGCAATTCTACACATATTGCCATGGGGCAAAGATAACTAATTACAGTTTTATAGCTAATCTCATGTTATTCTACACATTTTGCAATGAGGATGACAGAATTTAGCATTTTTAAAGCTAATTTCCTGCAATTTTATACATATTGCCATGGGGCAAAGAGAAAAATGAGCAGTTTTATAGCTAATCTCATCCTATTCTACACATTTCGCAATGAGGCTGAGAGAATTTTGCAGTTTTAAAGCTAATTTCTTACAATTCGACACATGTTGCATTGAGGAAGAGGGAAACATTTGCTGTTTAATAGCTAATCTCATGCTATTCTGGGGCGGGGGGGCGACATCGTTGTGGGGGCTGTGGGGTTTTGTGGTACGCCAGCGGCACGGAAAGTGACACTGTTATCATGCACACACAAAACATGCTTCCTCCCTTTTCTCTCTCATTCTCCTTATCTGTGTCCTCTGAGACACACACACACACACACACACACACACACACACACACACACACACTGAAATTGAGACAACCTTGACGGTTATCATCCACAGCTGAAGTTGTGAGGTGGTGCTCTCCACTTCTCAGGCGTCTGCTGAGGCCCTTATGAGTCCCTGCTGAGAGGACCAGAGACAACACTCATCTAGATAAGGGTCTATACGTTTCACCTCACCACACTTCAACTCTTTAAGCACAGCAATCACATAGCATGGAGGTGACTTGTTGCTGCTACGCAGCTGTTTGTCAAACATAAGCCCCACAGGTCCCGTAAGGATTTGAATAGTTCAATATCTCAGATCAGATTTCACACTCCAGTTTATGTGTGTGTGTGTGTGTCTATGTGTGTGTGAGAGAGAGAGTGTGTGTGTGTGTGTGTGTGTGTGTGTACAAGAGGGAAATAGTCACACTTTGTGTTGAGATGCTTGATAAGGTGCAGCTCGAGCTCCTCGGTGACTACAATGTAAACAATAGCTCTAATTACTTTCACATGTTGTCGCGGCTGGTGAGCGGCAAATGGAATTCCAGATTTGTCTGTTACTTGTTGTAATCTTGGGATAGCATCAGTTAATACCTACACTCTGAGGAGTGACGTTCTGCTGTTGTCAGTGCTTTAAACTAAACCAGTCAGAGAGACATAAGCAACGAGGTGATCATATCAGTTCAGCTTTCTTGCTAATGATGTCAAGCATCCCCCAGGCAGGGTGACTCCAACCTGGGTGAAGAGGGGTTGAGAACCTGGGCGTGTTCCGTGGAGGTGGTGGGTCAAGTAGAGTGAGAGAGGCGGAGACAAGGGGGAAAGGAGGGAGGTGGGGGAAGTGGTGGAATAGATAGATGATGACTGGTGGTGGATTGGCAGTGTGGAAAAGGGATTGTACAGAGAAAGGGGCGAGCTAATGAGCTGGATTTGCTGGAGACTTGGCATTCCGCTCATGGAGCACTCTTCCCTGTAGAATAGCTGGCTGGAACTGAGCTTCCTGTCTGAGCCCTGGAGCGGGAATGAACAAGGGAGGGAGGAGGGGAGGGGAGGGAGAGAGGGTGAGGAAAGGGGGGTGGGGATGTTGGAAGCAATAGAACAGAGGAAGAAGGAGCGGGTGGGAGGAGGGAGGGAGGCAGGTAGGGAGGGAGAGGGCGGGCGGGCGGTGGTGGAATTGAATGCCGGGGAGCTGTGTTCTCACAGCCAGTGTTGCCATGGTTACTGGGGAATTCTGGCAAGTAGGGAAATTTCATTCACGCCAGTGTGAGAAAAGGGAGGGAAATATCAACAAAGCAAGAAAGAGAAAGATGAAAAAATAAGAAATACATAACTGAAAAAGAAAATGGGCTCTGTCACTTTCCTCCCTCCCTCCCTCCCCCATGTGTACTCGCCCGGTGCTTTTTGTTTGCCGCCATGCTGTAAGTAAACACAACACCCACTCACAAAGCTTCCTATCCCTCCCAATCGTCCTCCAGGTATGGCAGAGAACAAAGAACACTAGAGCTATCAGTAGCTGCTCCTCCTCTGGGAAGAAGGAATGAGGAGGGAACAAGTAGTGGTAGGAATCAGATCCATCCACTACTCCACACAGGTCATCTGAGCTGGCTGCTGACATGGCAAGAACTGGAACTAAGCGCTGTCGACCTGACGACGCTCTTGTTTGCTGCTGGGCTGTCAGGGCTGGCTTCTGCACGTGGTGCCGCCCCACCCTGCCTCTCCTCTCCTTGTCTCTCCTCTCCTGCCTCCCTGTGCGGCCACTGGCCATACACACACAAACACACACACACTGTCTCTACCAGCGCTGGCTAAATGAAGCTGACAGCTGTACAAGGCACAGTGAGCACACACACACACACACACACACACACACACACAGGTACAGTGCACACAAGGGTGCATGCACGCCAGTGGAGGCTGCTGAAGGGAGTACGGTTCATAATAATGGCTGAAATGGAGTCAATGGAATGGTATCAAACACATCAAACACGTGGTTTCCATGTGGTTGATACCACTGCATTGACTTCATTCCAGCCATTATTATGAGCCGTCCTCCTCTCAGCAGCCTCCACTGATGCACGCACATAATGTAAACATGCATGCTTGCAGTGGTACTTGTAGTTTCACTCACAGTTCCTCACAGTGGTACTTGTAGTTACACCTACAGTTCCTCACAGTGGTACTTGTAGTTTCTTCCACAGTGCCCCACAGTGGTCCTTGTAGTTCCTTCCACAGTGCCTCACAGTGGTCCTTGTAGTGTTTTCCACAGTGCCTCACAGTGGTCCTTGTAGTTCCTTCCACAGTGCCTCACAGTGGTCCTTGTAGTTTCTTCCACAGTGCCCCACAGTGGTCCTTGTAGTGTCTTCCACAGTGCCCCACAGTGGTCCTTGTAGTTTCTTCCACAGTGCCCCACAGTGGTCCTTGTAGTTTCTTCCACAGTGCCCCACAGTGGTCCTGTATGTGGTCCTGTATGGCTCAGTTGGTAGAGCATGGCGGTTGCAACTTCAGGATTGTGTGTTCAATTCCCAGGGCCACCCATATGTTAAATGTATGCACGCATGACAGTAAGTCGCTTTGGATAAAAGCGTCTGCTAAATGGCATATATTATTGTTTCTTCCACAGTGCCCCACAGTGGTCCTTGTTGTTTCTTCCACAGTGCCCCACAGTGGTTTAACGTGTATGGAAGATAATGTAGCAGTTGTTAAGGGCTTCTGATGAGTCAGTCTGTGGATGGATGTACATGTAGATACTTGTCTGTGGGTAACGTTAATCTGTAGTCTTAGAAGCCTCTTGTGCTGTTGGCATTGCAGTCAATGGAGAATGTCTCCTGTGTGTCTTTGTGTACTGTGCAATGTGTTTGAGTGTATGAACTGTGTTGATCTCACTGTAACTATCAGCTGCTAACCCATCATCTGATCCTGTATTCCAGTGGCTGAGGAGGGACTATGGGAGTGTGGGCTGTCATACGAATGCCGGACCCTCCTGTTCAAGGCCATTCACAACCTGCTGGAGAGGTACAGTACAACTAATTTCCATGAGCTACTTGGAAAACGACTTGTGTCATATAGTCTGGATATAAAGTAAGCTGAATATTCCCAGTCTAGTTATAGGCTGTTTCTGCTCATATAACCATTTCTTATCCCACTAACTAAGGAAAGACAGGAAAGGATTCTGGCAAAAATACCAAACCACCAACGGTTAAAAGACTTCAAGTAATAATCTAATTACAACCTGGACTGAATCAATGACTCCAATAAAGAATTCCCATCTGCTAAATGAACCAGCACATATTTGTTCTCAATGAAGTTAAATATCAATGATCATCATAGGGGGGCAGGCTGAATTAACCTTCTTATTACCTTGAGTCTACCTCCTCCTCTCTTACAACTCTATACCTCTGCTATATATTGGATTGTCATAAAGCCATAAAAAGAAAATGTATCTCAAGGAACTGTGTAACTCCATTGATGTGAGTGTTGATGTATGAAAATAAATGTATTCTATTCTATTTTCTGTGCTTCCCTGATTGGGTATATGTGTGTCAATCTCTATGTAAAGTGTATGTGTCTATGTGTCTATGTGCATGTATATTTGTGTGTTTATGATCCTTTACCTGTGTGTATGTGATACAGTTGTTTAATGTCTCCCATCCCCCAGGTGTCTGATGGACAAGGACTTTGTGCGGATCGGGAAGTGGTTCGTCAAGCCATACGAGCTGGAGGAGAAGCATCTGGCCACCAGGTGAGCTAACCATCCTTCTCAATCCCACACACAACCTCCTCACAGCATCCCCGCCACGTTGTTCTGACACGGTGATAACTAGCGTGACGTTAAGGGAGCGTTGGGGAGCTCTGGGGGAGTGTGACAGACAGGCGGTGTGAATGGTTGCCGTGCGGCGGCTGCTCCCATCCCGTCTGGGATGTGGTGACACCTCTGGCTGCCTCTTGGCACCTGTGCTGTTAGTCCCTCGGATCATGTCACTGCGCTCGCAGGTGGGAAAGGCTCGCAGACGACTAGTCCGAAGTGTGTGTGTGTGTGACAGTGCGAGAGCTGGTCTGCCAGACTGCTCGAACGTGAGACTGTTGAGAGCGGGCTAGTGAACGGTGGCGAGGTGTGAGAGCTGAGCAGAGGAGAGGCTTGGGGCTGTGTGTGTGTGTGTGCGTTTGTGCGTATCAGAGACTGACAGAGAACAGGAGCACAGGAGAGGGGCATGGTTGTTGTATGGCATTTCCATGTAAAAGGAACCCATGAGCATCAACATGTGAAGGTCAGTTATTAGTAATACATCAAAACACAATAATAACGTTTGGAGAGTAGAGTACAGTAGAGTACAGTCAGTACAGTAGAGTACAGTAGAGTACAGTACAGTACAGTACAGTACAGTACAGTACAGTACAGTAGAGTAGAGTACAGTACAGTACAGTACAGTACAGTACAGTACAGTACAGTACAGTAGAGTACACTAGAGTACAGTACAGTACAGTTAAGTAAAGTAAAACAATTGAGTAGAGTATAGTACAGTACACTCCTGTTGAGTACACTTTAATGTACTGTATTGTACTGTACTCTATTGTATTATACTGTACTGAACTCTACTCTACTGTGCTGTTCTGTGCTGTGCTGTGCTGTACTGTACTCTGTCTACTGAGATCTACTGTGCTGTACTTTGATGTCTAAACTTGTGAAACAGAAGTCTGTGATTGGTTCAGATTTGGTCCGGTCCGGAACAACGAAATTTGGTCTTGTTTGGGGTCGGAGCTCATTAAAATAATAGCAGCGTGTAGAATAATACCCAAATATGCAAAAGAAGGATATGCATATTTCTACCTTTGTACCTATTTAGGATACATCCCCATGAAGAGAATAACATTCATATCCATAATTATGTATTTCTGTGTAGTACAGATCAGGGACCCATGATGAAATTCTGTTATCGTAATTCTGTTACCGGGTCTAAATCCACTTCACTTACTGTAGTTCAACCACCTCAATAGCTCAATAGCTCAAAGTCAAGGTGTCATGTCATAGCGGACACCCCGTTCTTTCTGCAGACATCTTTGAATCTTTAATTTGCATCAGATCTTTTTGGAAAACGTGAACATGTAAAATACTGAAGGAGATTTTACCGAAATTCTGTTACTAAACTTTGCATCTACACAGTTCTTCCAGTAAATGTGTTTTCGTAAAATGTTCAGTGTATATTGTTAAAAGTAGTCCTTGTGCATATAGTTGTGTATAGAGTTGTTGGTTTGTAAAACTTTGAAATCAATGGTTTTTGTTTGTCATACATTTTAAAGTGAAAAATCTGAGTCTCAACGCAATTCCGTTAACGTGGAATTGCCCTGTAGCTCTACTTGTTGCTTTGCTTCAGTTTGGTGTATTATTGCAGTTTTTATCAAAATACCCACTATGTACAGTAAGGATATAATTCCATCTGTGCATCAATTAGACAGATATTAATATATGCTAGGTTACAGGAACCAATTCAGTCAAAGACACGAATCATCTAAAATATTGTAATACAGACAGAGAGAATCATGACATATCTTAAGTTGTTAATTAGTTCCAATCCAGTACAGGTGCATCAAAGCTGGGACCGAGAGAATGAAAAACAGCTTCTATCTCAAGGCCATCAGACTGTTAAATATCCATCACTAGCACATTAGAGGCTGCTGCTGCCTCTTGAAATCACTGGCCACTTTAAGAAATGGAACACTAGTCACTTTAATAATGTTTACATATCTTGCATTACTCATCTCATATGTAAATACTGTATTCTATAATATTCTACTGTATCTTAGTCCATGCCGCTCTGTCATTGCTTGTCCATATATGTATATATTCTTAAATTCCATTCCTTACTTAGATTTGTGTGTATTGGGTATAAGTTGTGAAATTGTTAGATAATACTTTGATTTGATTTGAATTCTGCAAAATCATTGAGTTACATTTTGAGAAAGTCGAGAACCTCTCCATATCTAGTAAGCCAAATGTGTTTTTAGGAGTGAGATCCTCTCCTATGTAGCTGTGGAGATTCCAGCCAGCAATAAAGCTGCCCGCTGTGGCACAATTCCAAAGGTGTTGAAGGAATCAAGTGTGACTCGTTCCTAGGTTAGGACACAGCATGCAGGAAATAGGAACTAGAGAGAGATGAGATAAGGCAGGTAACAAAAAGACACAGGTGCAGAAGAGAACACAAGGCCACTACTCAGCCTATGTTTGTTGTAGCGGTTTTAGAGCGTCCTCTAACCAAATGAGAAAATAAGTCTCACAAAATAACACCGCTGTTGCCTCGTCGTCGTTTGAGCTACGGCAGCTCCACAAAGCAATCACAATTAAAGTGTGTGGGCGTCCTGAACTGTCATGGATGCGATGTCTTCTCTAAATCATGTCTTCCTCTGCGCTGCGTTTAGTGTGAACATTGTCTTCATTGTGCCACAGTTTGCTTCAGTTTTTAATGAGTTGAATTGCAGCGTGCTAATTAATTTGCCTATTAAGACGGCATTGTCTTTGCTTTGACTGTGTAGAGAGAAAATTATGAGAGGGAGAGAGAGAGAGAAAGAAAGAGGGAGCGAAAAGGGAGTCGTAGAGAGATCAGTCAGCTCCAGTGTTGATGCAAAGTGAGGAGGAGGAGAGAGAAGAGCACTGAGGAGGAGAAGAGGGAGGAGGGAGAGAGGGAAATAGAAAAGAAAAAGGCTTGCGCGCCGCCACTCAGGGAAGAGCTGGAGGACAGAGAGGAGGAGAAACTCTATCACTCTGAAGGAGGGCTGGAGCAGGAGCGAGTGAGTGAAGAAGAGAGAAGGAGGAGGAAAGGAAACTGTCCTGAACAAGGGGATGGTAGATGTGTTGAGTTCCAGTGATGGAATCTGTGTGTTGATGCTGCTGTGTGATGATGATGCGTCTGTCTTAAGTGGAGGGTGGATAAAACAATAGACTATAGTCCCTATAGAACAACATGGCCCCTCTGCTTTGAAAGAGGAGTGTAGCTGTGGGGGTTGGACAAATGTGACCCCCCCCCCCTTGACACTCCTTAGAGCTATAAGGAGCTGTTCTTCCCCTAAGGAGGGGGTTGTGAGGGTGGGGTTAGGCTGTGACAAGCTGGGGTGTGTGTATGGAAGTGGTGGTGGAAGGGGGGGGGCTGCATGTCTTGCTGAGACTGGGCTGGGGCTTCAAGAGTGCAGGACTTTCCCAAAGAGACCAGATTTGGCTAGCCCCCATGCTGGGCTTTGAGAGGCCAGGGTGTGCGTGTGTGTGTGTGTGAGTCTGGAGAGCAGTGCTGGAACCGCCTGCTGTGTGTGAGAGGGGGTCCTACAGTATGTGAGGGAAGAGGGACTAGCCCCTGTTGCACCCACCTGATTCTTCTCCAGTTTGACAGCTTTGTCTGAACACACTGTCAGCTGGCGCACCCCCTGCTGAGCCTGCCCCACTGCCTCCCTGTGAATTATTGAACAGACTGCTCTGGAGAGAGAGAGAGAGAGAGAGAGAGAGAGAGAGAGAGAGAGAGAGAGAGAGAGAGAGAGAGAGAGAGAGAGAGAGAGAGAGAGAGAGAGAGAGAGAGAGAGAGAGAGAGAGAGAGAGAGAGAGAGAGAGAGAGAGAGAGAGAGAGAGAGCTAGAGAGAGAGAGACAGAGAGAGTGAGAGAGAGTGAGTGAGAGCGAGAGCGAGAGACAGAGAGAGAGACAGAGAGAGAGAGAGAGAGAGAGAGAGAGAGAGAGAGAGTGAGGAGTGAGTGAGTGAGTGAGTGAGTGAGTGAGTGAGTGAGTGAGTGAGTGAGTGAGTGAGTGAGTGAGTGAGTGAGTGAGAGCGAGAGCGAAAGAAAGAGAAGAGAAAGTTGGGAAAAAACAGCGTCATTGCTCAACACCCGGACATACAGACACACGGACACCAACACAAACAGAAACAGACACGTATAGATGTACTCACACATTCAATCTTAATCGTGATCACACACAATTGAACAAAGACGTGCAAAGAAACAAATGCACACTCACACGGAACAAACATGCACACACACACACTTGACATGACCAACCCACAACACAATTCACAGAGGTCAGCCTTCACAGAGCCCAGCTATCAGTGACATCATGCACATTGGAACATTGCTCAGTTGAGCGTGTGCCACTGCTGCTGCCTCCTTTGTGCCTTCACTGCCTTGTCCTGTATGTACAGTGAGGGAAAAAAGTATTTGATCCCCTGCTGATTTTGTACGTTTGCCCACTGACAAAGAAATTATCAGTCTATAAGTATAATGTAGGGGTGTAACGATTCGTTTTAACAACGATTCGATTTGTATCACGATTCGTGGTTGTCGATACGATTCAAGGACGATATTGGTTCATTTAGAACGATACGATCCGAAACGATTCAGTGACTTGAAATCGATTCAGTAACCTTTTAGCCAAAAATTCAACCAGTGTGACTGAAATAAATACCTGGATACTGGACAGTGCAGGTGAAGTTTCCTAGATTCCTGTTTCTTGTAAGGACCGCAATGGTGGCTTGATAATTTCTCGCTCGTCGGCTTCTCCTCTGTCGTCCGCCATGCTATGTTTTGTTGTCTTTGCGCCTTTGCGCTGCTGCTGGCGCAGGGCGATGACGTCACGGATAGGCAGACTGAATCGAGTAATGTTTAAAGCCTTTATCATTAAAAGTGCTAAGAAAAAACATCCATATAAAGTCTGACGTGCTTAAATCCAATGGGTTATTTCCTAGTATCGATACAATCGATTTATTACATTTTAAAATGATGTTAGATTGATATATGTTGTCCAAAAGGCCAACTCGCCGAGCACAGATCGATGTAGTTGGATCATAGGAATATAAATCGATACATCGATGTAGTAGATGGATCGTTACACCCCTAGTATAATGGTAGGTTTATTTGAACAATGAGAGACAGAATAACAACAACAAAATCCAGAAAAAAAGCATGTCAAAAATGTTATAAATTGATTTGCATTTTATTGAGGGAAATAAGTATTTGACCCCCTCTCAATCAGAAAGATTTCTTGCTCCCAGGTATCTTTTATACAGCTAACGAGCTGAGATTAGGAACACACTCTTAAAGGGAGTGCTCCTAATCTCAGTTTGTTACCTGTATAAAAGACACCTGTCCACAGAAGCAATCAATCAATTAGATACCAAACTCTCCACCATGGCCAAGACCAAAGAGCTTTCCAAGGATGGCAGGGACAAGATTGTAGACCTACACAAGGCTGGAATGGGCTACAAGACCATCGCCAAGCAGCTTGGTGAGAAGGTGACAACAGTTGGTGCGATTATTCGCAAATGGAAGAAACACAAAAGAACTGTCAATCTCCCTCGGCCTGGGGCTCCATGCAAGATCTCACCTTGTGGAGTTGCAATG